>NC_142616.1:31534447-31835447 GCF_059453375.1 Lepisosteus platostomus | reverse complement strand
GGTGCAGTCGTGGGTTACTTGTGCAAAAAACATTTGTTCAGGTGGGTAGCTGCGTCGGCATGCGTAGGCTGCAAAGGAACAAGTAAAGGTTTATTCCAGGCTGATAAGAGAATCAAAGAATTTTCTTTTCTTCGCTGTTCAGCATGGAATAAACCTTTACTTGTTCCAAAAAACATTTGGCCTACTTTTGCTTTCTCCTGCAGAGATTACTTATCACCCCATTTATTGATCTTTGATGGGGACATCTCTTTAGAATTACAGATTAGACTAAGCTGGATACAGGAATATGACATTATCTTTTTCTGGAAGAAGTGTATGAAACAAGTTTTACATTTGAAAGCATTTGAGTGTCATGAACTCTCATCTGTCAGGAATGTATTTTAAAGGGTGATTGACTCTGGCATGGGGGCATGATTCATGCTCTCTCTAAAGTGGTGCTCAGGCTTATGATTATTCTGCTTTGGGTGGACATCTCACAAAAAATAATTGTAGACTTTTAGATTAAAAAAAATAAGTTTTTCTATATCTTTTCTGATTGTAGCACTGCTACTGGAAGTACCTTATAGTTGACGAAGGGCACAGAATCAAGAATATGAACTGCCGTCTGGTTCAAGAGCTGAAAATGTTTCACTCTGAGAACAAGCTGCTTCTGACTGGGACCCCGCTGCAGAACAACCTGGCAGAGCTCTGGTCTCTGCTCAACTTCCTACTGCCCGATGTCTTTGATGACCTGAAAAGGTAGGGAAGGGTCTTACCTTATCCTCTCGCATAAAAGCAACAGGGTTATCTTAGACAAGCAAGTTATGTTATTGTAAGGTATAATTCTTACTGTAATGCAGTATTCTGGGGAAATCACAGGATAGTAACAGTGATGTGATCTACGTGCCCATTTAAAGTTTGCAAAACCTACTTTAATCATTATACAAAACCACAGTGTATCTCTTCATTCAGAAACATCAATTATTCATTTAACTTGAAACATCTTTCATTCGTTCTTCAGAACCAAGGGATTTTGCAGACTGTATTCCATACATGTTAATTAAATTCATTATACCAAGTTGGCATCAATTTACCATCTACTAAAAACATAAGTGAGCTGTTTATAACAGTAGAACCTTCAAATAGGTATTTTATGAATGCCTGTTAGTAATTCTTGCAAAGGCATTCATAAAATACCCTTTTGTTTGTTTCAAGGTCAAGCCTTAGAAATTGTGCATCCCCACTAGCATTTAGAAGTAAATAATAAATGACTGTTGTCGTTTCAAACTTGTCCTTTCTGTGTTGAAACAAATTGTGCATTGCATGTTCTTGAGTCTCCTTCAAGCTCTGGTGAAAATGGGCTTAAGTTATAATTGCATAACACAGCAAGCCTGCCCATCCTATTGTGACTTAAATTTGATTGATTTTGGATTTTTTACAGTTTTGAGTCCTGGTTTGATATAACAAGCTTTACTTCTGATGTGGAGAATATTGTTGCCAAAGAACAAGAGCAGAATGTTTTACATATGCTTCATCAGGTAATGTTTTTTAATTGGAAATATCTGCTTCATATGTCAATGCGGTGATGAAATGCATGTCTTCTATTTTGGCTTGACTTGGAGTTGTAGTTTAGTTTGATGGCTGTTCATCTTCCTTTTCAGATCTTGACACCCTTTTTGCTGAGGAGGTTGAAGACAGATGTTGCTCTGGAAGTGCCTCCGAAGAGAGAAGTGGTGGTCTACGCTCCCCTGACTTCCAAGCAGGAGTCATTCTACACCGCCATTGTTAACAAGACCATAGCAAAGATTCTGGGACAGCAGCAGGTATGGACACAGGCCTTTTCACCCAGCAGTCTGGGCCTCTCCCGACCTCTGCCTTATATGGTTCCAAATGCAACTGTGGTGCTTCAGACTGTTCACACCAGACAGAATGCTGGGTGTTGTGTACAGAGGCTCTTGTTTCTAAATGAGAAATGATCAGGTTGACGGCCTCCAGTTGGAGTGCTAGGACACCTGCCATAGCCGGAATGAGAACTTTCATCCTGCTGCACCTGAAGCTTGTACCCTTGACTCTGTCTTGACAGGAGGCCCCCCCCGTGCAGCTCACTCCATCCGGCAGGCCAAGGCGCAAGAGCACGCGTGCTGTGGACTACAGGGAATTTAACGACAAATCGATTGATGACCTGGAGAAGCTTATATTCAGATTGAAGAAGGAGGAGGAGGAACAGAGGTAATTTTTAAAACTTTTTCTCTTCTTAAAGAAGTGTAATGGAAATTGTATGACTTGTAGAGTGCTTTGCAGCCTGAAGATCACTAAAACACTTTACAGATAGAAGGGTGCACATTTCATCTGCTCTTAAAGTGCTGCACCCTATGGGGTGGTATTTTGGGCCTGCAGCTTTGTGTCTGCTGCACTGAACCTGCAGCTGTGAAAATCATGTTTTTATCTTGTGCTGTATATAAAGGCACTACATTTCGATGAATAGAAACATCAACTTTTGGTACATCTGATAGGGTCATCTTTATATAACAGCCACCAAGTTGATCATTTCAAAATTGTCTTTTACCCTGTTCTTGCAATCATGTGTTTTTTTAGTTCCAATTCATTATTTAATTAAAACGCATGTTCAAGTTCAAGTTTATTGTCATTACACTCATATACATGGTATATGGTATAACGAAATGCTATTTAGCTAGCTCTCGGACATAAGTAGTACAAAGAGAAAAAAAAACACAACAACAACAATACAATTGTGTAGCAAAAGAAAGACAGAGACAACAGGCAGTGTGCAAAAAACAACAAAAGACGATGTGCAAAAAAAAACAACAACATGCAATGTGCAACAAACAACAACAGACAATGTGCAAAACAACAAAAAGGTAACAGGTTATGTGCAAAAATATGCATCAACAGAATAAAATAAAGGGCTAGAAATTATGGGGAGTGAGCTTATGACATGTATGGTAGAGGTAGATTTTCAATGTGTGTTTGGGTTTTTGGTAAGAAAGAAAGAAGGCACTGTGAGGTTCAGATCATAGGTGAGAGGTGAGGTGAGAGTGAGAGAGGCTGGGAATTTAACAGTTTGATAGTGCAGGGGTAAAAACTGTCTCTGAGTCTGGTAGTCCGGGCCCGAATGCTCCGGTACCGTTTTCCAGATGGTAGCAGATCATAAAGTCTGTAGCTGGGGTGTGTGGGGTCTTTGATTATGCTTAGAGCTTTCCTCAAGCACTGTCTGTCGTAAATGTCCTGGATAGATGGGAGGGTAACCCCAGTGATGGACTGGGCAGTTTTCACCACCCGCTGTAGGGCTTTGTGGTCAGCAGCACTGCAGTTGCCATACCACACTGTGATGCAGCCTGTCAGTGTGCTTTCTGTAGTGCATCTGTAAAGGGTAGTGAGGATCTGGGGACATATCTTGGCTTTCTTCAACCGTCTTAGGAAGTACAGGCGCTGTTGCGCTTTCTTGAACAGACAGGTGGTGTTGAGAGATCTGTGAGGTCCTCGGTGATATGGACACCAAGGAATTTAAAGTTACTGACCCTTTCCACTTCAGTCCCGTTGATGTGGATAGGGGCATGTCCGGTTTGCAGTTTCCTGAAATCAATGATCAGCTCCTTGGTTTTGCTGGTGTTGAGGTTGTTGTCATCACACCATGTTGTAAGGAGATTGACCTCCTCCCTGTAGGCCCTCTCATCATTGTCTGTTATGTTAACATTGTCTGCATGTTAATTTGAGATGCATTTTAAAGATATCTATGTGATAAGAAAAAATGCTGTAAAATAAAGTACATAGATTTCTTTCCTTCACGTTTAGGCTCAAGTTTATTATCTGAAAAGGCATAGGTATCTGTAGGAATCTGGGAAATGTGTATAAAGCTCTATTGAATAAACATTTCACCTAAGCGAAACTGTATTTTATATACATGTATTTTCATTTGTAGTACATATGTGTTGTCATTTTAGCCAAAAATGGTTTACATGCTCCTTATTGCAAGGTTCCTACACATTTTAAGATTCTTACATTTTAATTGCACCTACTGCTTTAATTTCGGCTACATTAGGTGTTAAATGTGGGCTAGTATAGGAACGTAACAACCATATATGAAGCTGCATTCTGAGTTCCAAGCCACTGACTTGCCAGACAACTTTTGGAGGGCAGTCCATTGGTAAGATGTGGAATTTGCATATACAGTTTAACGCCACATTGTACAAGCTTAATAAAACAAGCAACCTTTTCAATCACCAGTTATTAGTGGAATGGAGGGTTTGGCAAGTTAGATGAAATCCTCTAAATCTCCTTTACTGCTTCAACAGCAGGCCTGTGCTTGATGTGCAAATGCCTTTGGATGCAGAGATCAACCTCAAGTTGCAAAATGTCCTGATGGTTCTGAAGAGATGTTGTAATCACCCATACCTCATAGAATATCCACTGGACCCTGCCACTCAGGAATTTAAGGTATTTTATAATGCGGAATAGAAGGTTAGCGGCAAAGCTCTAATTGCTTTTAATTTAAGGTCTTGTCCAGACGTGTCTTGTCCAGTGTCTTAAGAGTGTTTTATTTTGTTTAGATTGATGAGCAGCTGGTTTCAACATCTGGCAAGTTTCTTGTACTGGATCGAATGCTCCCAGAACTGAAGAAACACGGTCACAAGGTAAACTTCAGGCTGAATGCCCTACTGCAGTAGTACTTGGCATTTGTGGTGAAAAGTATTCAGATTAGTTTCAAAATGCTGTACTTTCTGCTTTGAACCATTAAATCTGTCAGCTATTCCAGTCATAGTTCTTATACAAAATGAAGAATTAGCTACTGACTTTTAACTCATCTGTTGAAATTGATAGCAGTTGACAAGTTGAACCTACCAGGAAACAGGATAGACATTGACATATTTCATAATGAATATGTGCTTTTGCATTTGCAGGTGCTGATTTTTAGTCAGATGACTTCCATTTTAGATATCCTCATGGACTACTGTTATCTCAGAGGTTTCAGATACAGCCGTCTTGATGGATCGATGTCCTACGCAGATCGGGAGGAAAATGTAAGTTTCCCAAGGATTGTAGTGGGTCAGATTTTCACTGAACACCACAGAGCAAAAATTGTAGCCATGTGTTTGACTTACATACATGTAAGACTTGTATTCACCCTTGCTTTAGGAAAGCTAAATCTTGCCATTTTACTATTTTCTGACATATTAACATGACAAAATGAGACAATGTTTTCACTTGGCAGGATAAGCATTCAATGCTGAGTTTAAAACAGCATGTTTTTGTTTTAGAAACTCAAAAACATTTGATTTATATGGTGTATAAGACTTAGGATTTTACTTTTTTTAAAAAAAAACCTAAACTCGGGCTCTATCCTTGATCTTCACAGATAAACAAATTCAGCTCCGACTCTGAGGTCTTCCTGTTCTTGTTAAGCACACGTGCTGGTGGTTTGGGGATTAACCTGACTGCTGCTGATACAGTCATCATCTTTGACAGTGACTGGGTGAGTCTTGGAATTTTCAGTCTAATCCCTTAGAAACTTGTAGAAACTTGAAAGTCCTGCTAGTAGTAAAAGTCTATGAACTCTGAATCTGAGCTTCAGGGTGGATGGAGGGAAGATTTTCAGTAAGCAGCAACATTAGAACAGGGGATGGACACTGGCCAGATGTGACTAGCTGCTTATATTTCAGCACTTCTTACTTTTTTACATAAGCACAAAAATTCAGGGTGTAAAGGGTCAAGTAATAAAGAAAATAAATTTGCCTTTGCACGTGTGTCTCTTGTCCGTTCAGTTCAGCTATTATTGTAGGGAATCACTACAATGGCTTTGGGCTGGTGGTGTTTTCATTTGGAGAAAACCCTGCAGGATTTTGTGTGTTGTGTAGTGGCATGGTAAACCAGCCAGACTTGTGTTCTTAAGTGTTTAAGTATTTGTCTTCTCTCTGGTCTCACCAGTAATTTGTTTTAATTCCCAGAATCCCCAGTCTGACCTCCAGGCCCAGGATAGGTGTCACCGCATTGGACAGACCAAGCCTGTGGTTGTTTACCGCTTAGTAACTGCCAATACCATCGACCAGAAGATAGTAGAGAGGGCATCAGTCAAGAGGAAACTGGAGAAGATGGTCATTCATAAAAGTAATGTTTTATTTAAAGATTAGATGATGAAAATAGTTTTAACTTGGTTAAATGGTCACACTGACCCATTAGCAAATACATAGGGACCCATAGGTCACACTTTGACCCATAGGGAACCAATTTTTGCGGTTCATAGAAGCACAAGAGAATCAATGCATAGGTGTACTTTAACTGTTAGAGACATGTTTGTAACTTCTAGTGCTGTTAACTTGCTGTGGGCTGCTTCTACAGCCTCATATCCCTTTTCTTCTCCGTTTTCTGGAGAATGTGAAACCCCAGTGCAGCTCCCAGAAAATTACATCTGTTTAAGATTATACCTAAAATATCTGAATACAAGTGGTAAATTGAAAACCAGGATTTGGGGAAAAGAAGAATACAGAAGTGTGGTATTGTTATAGAATACAGAAGGTGACCCACCTTGCTGTTTCTGTTAAGCACTAAAATAGGACATGTATTCTAATTACTTCACCTTGTAATGCGGCTTCACACTGTTACAGGCTCTTTGGGGCAAATAGTGGCTAAATCTCTCAGCTTGTTTCTTTTTGTTGTGTTTTGAAAATCACTTTGCCCATGGCTTTTATTTCTCTCCCCAGACAAATTTAAAGGAGGGAAGGCAGGGCTGAACCAGTCTAAAAGCTGTCTGGACCCACAGGAGCTCATGGAACTGCTAAAATCCAGAGACTATGAGAGGTAGTGTCAGAATGTCAAGGATTAAAACCTACACCAAACACATGACTTCCTTTTAATGAGCAGGAGTTCACATCTGTCCACAGTTTCTTTATTTAATGCCTTTATGTGTGCTCTTGTGTGTTTTTAGAGACTTTGCTAAGGTTTTCCGTTAAAGAATAATTGGCAATTTCAAGTTTTAAATAGTGAAGTGGCTTTGGAAAGGTTATTACTTTCAGGTGTTATTGGCTGGTCTTTTATCTTGAAGCTTAACCACGACTGAAACTAACTTTTTTTTGTCAATTTGTATTGATTTTGTCAATTAAATTTTTAATTTTTGTCATTAAAAGGATGCAAATAGGTAAATGTTTTCTTCTTCTCATAGTTTTTTCAACTTTTAATTTGTTTGGTCATTCCCTCTCATAGGGAAGTGAAAGGCACCAATGGGAAGGTTATCAGTGACAAAGACTTAAAAGTCCTGTTGGATCGCAGCGACCTATTAGGTATGTTGGTCATTGTTCTATCTGAAAATACACCCTTTGCTAACATTCTTCCAATCCTTCAGCATTTTTTGCCGAATGTTTTCAGATTTTAAAAACAAGTCTGCCATTTCTTGGAGCCCAGGTTGTCCTGAGAGCTCATTTGGCTAATTTGGAAAGTTGACGTTCACAGTATGATAGGGATTCCCATATTGTGAATGTCACAAAAATCTGACTAACTCCTCCTTGGTTTTAAACTGTTCTTTATTTGTTACAGATGAGATGAAAAGGTTGAAGCCAGAAAAGGATGGGGTTTTCCGAGTGATTGAGAATGACAGTGATTCTTCAGAAATGTGCTTGAGATGAGGTGATTAAAGATGGACATTGGAAAAATCTTCAGTAGCCCTTCCTGTCTGGAAAGACTTTCCTTGGTTATACTCTTACAATGCCTTTCTGGAATAGGTCTTTTAAAAACTGACTGGTATAGGTTATGTGCTTCAATCAGCAGCATGTCTTAGCTGTAGGCAATTCTGTGAAGCCTCCAACAACCAAAATCTTAATACCACACCATTTTCAACCAGGTGGGTGTGTACGGCCCCAAAGTCATTGCGCAGGAAGCTAAAGAAAAGCATGGAGAAGATGAAGGATTTTGTGTTCATTTCAGGCGGTTTAATCTTTTGTTCATTCCTGTACTGACATTCTCTGAAGCATATGGCTCTGTCATAAAAAATGCAAAATGTAAGCATTGTGTACTGACAAATTTCAGGATTTAGATCATTTCTGATTTACGTTTTTGTGATATACATTTAAAGGGCTGTTTTTGTTTTGCTGTAATGTTTAGTCTTTGAATCTAGAAATCTGATATAAAGAAATCTATACTGTTGAGCTCAACCTTGCACATTTTAGATTTTGCACTTGACAGAAGAAAGACCTGGAAGTTTCCTTTCTCCCTTTTGCAAAAAAAAAATCCACACTAGTTTTTCTAAAAAAATGCAATTTTTGAAAATGATGTTAGGAATTTAGTGCCTGATCTGTGTTTCTTCTTTAGAATCTTTTCATTTATGAAAACTAAATGAAAATCATCCAGTATGCATATATTTTTTCTATTGCTTTTTCACCCTTTGTATGGCTGAAGAAATAATAAGGGGAAAATAATTTTCTTAATAAGGACATCATCAAAGTAGAGTCAAGGAAAAGAGTATTTACTAACTGGAAAGCTGAATTTCTGAGTACTTTTTTTTATTTTTGATCAAAATTATCATTACCTTTTTAATTATCTAGTGATACAATTCTGATTTCCATCGTGTCTGAGTCAGGTGCACTGTGATGTTTGGCTTCAGAGCACATCTGTCACTTTTGCTTTTGGAAAAATATTTTTGAGTCTTATCTTTTGCACTAGTGTACTGTTGATGTCTCAAATTTCAAAATCTGAGTTTTGAAAATTTCATATTTTGTTCTGTATTTGCTTAAAACAAGTTGATTTCCTAAATTTCAAATTGGAGGTGTTTTAAATATGAGGTGTTGCTGAGAGGCCTAGGTTTTAAACATCTCTCAACACAAAATGTTTAACAAACGAATTTCTACATAAAAAGAAAAGAGCTGTAGTTTAAATTGGCATTGTATACATTGATTTTACTGCAAGTGAACACTTATTTCACAAGAAAACATACTATGCTTGTTTTTATGTATGTATTTTTTTACATTTTCTGCACTAGCAATACATGTTTTTTATATTTGTGAATGCGGAAAAACCTGAAATATTTTGTAGAGTGTAAATTTAACAATCATTTAGTGTAATGATCTTTAAAAATAAATGTACTGTAATAAGCAGTTTTGTAATAATAAATCTATCTTTGAAGTACTTGTTTTTCTTGTTGGTATTTTAACTTCATGGATGCAGCTGTTTCTTATATCTAATTGTAACATGTACCCTAAAAGCAGCTTTTTAAATTAAAGAAGAAATATGAAACATGGCATCTAGACTTAATGTCATGTTTTGTTTCTTGCATGATCAAAAATGCAAAGTATTCAAAACTTACCAGATATGCACTTGAATCTGGTGAAAAGGCATTATAGATTTAATTCGAAGGACACTCGTGTTCCAGGTGAACTTTGTACTCACTACTGCCAACTATTAAATCCTTAGACTATGATGTGAATTCAGTTCACAGATGTAATGCACTTCATTAAATGGTTTTATATGTGTATCTGAACAGGCTTACTGGAACCATAATGGAATGTAGAAACTGAAAATTCCTCCAATTTCATATAAATGAGGGCTTTTTAATTTTGTCAAAACACCTGGAAAAACATGTTTAGGAAAAGTGCAGCACAAGTGAAGGTGCTAAACCACTTGGTTTATTTCAAATGAAGGCAGGGTACATCCACCTGCTCAGAAGTATGTTAACACCCTCTGTGGTGTAATGATTCAAGCATGAGGGTCAGTAGGTTAATAACAGGTAAGGTGTACTTGAGTGCTACAGTAAAGCTAGGTTATGTGAAATCTAACAGGACTGCGTAGGAAAAGGAAATGAGTGTTATTCTGTTGGCTGAATGTCCTCTGTCTTTCCAATCACTGCAGTGCTGATCTGCTATGTACTAAAGTCCTGGCTGCAGGCCGAAGTCCTGAGCCATTTTCTGAAGGGAAGTTCAGACGGATCAGATTCACTGAGGTAAGACTGAAGAGGATGGCACTGCTCCTACTTGTGTGTACATTTTCTTTCATGGTAAGCAAGGAATTAGAGTGCCATAACTGGTAAAACAACAAATTGACCATCCTGAAAAAATATTCAATATCAACAATAAGTTTCTTCTGGTTTGTGTCATTGAGAGAATTGGTGTTCTAATCTCTTTATTTAAGTGTCCAGCAAACCCTGAGACATGGTCTGAAAGGCAGTTCTGTTGTCTTAGGCTCTACAGCTCTGCAACAATAATAAGGAATGCAAACATAAGAGGTCATTCTGCTTAGAGGTGTGATTTAAATGATCAGATAAAGGTGGACTGTGTAGGATAAATCATAACTAGAGTGAATAATCAGATAATATGAAAATGGTTTACCTACTGCAACTTCCTTCCCTTTTGACATTGATTCATATATTCCTATACGGTCATATATTTCTTTTTATATGGCCTGTTCATTTAGATTTTTCTGTAAAGATTTTTCTTAAGATTAAAGTTTGTCGTCTTTTTTTAAAGAAAGAAAAGGGTGTTTTGAAGTGTTTACGATGTGGTTGTGCACAGCTTGCACCTCTCCTAAACAGAAATTGCTGATGCTAATTTAGAAAACATAGACATTGTTTCATTTAAGTAGAATACGATCATTTTACACTTCACACCACTGATATACAGTGTTTTCATTGAGCTAATTGAACAGCTCAGATAGCCTTGTCATGAGGTCTGTGAGCCGGAGTTAATTTTATCCCATACCCATACACAGTGTGCATGCAGACGCTGTACCAGTTTACTGTGACCACTTGTCCGTATTGGCACCTCCATCAATTGAAGCTCATGGTTCATGGGTGAAGTTACGCAGTGTCTGCTCTTGCTCTGTATGAGTGTATATTCCCCGTCATCTTGCCTGCATATAAAAAAAATGCCCCATGGATGTCACATTGTGGTTATTTGAATAATAAATGACTGCGGTTTTGTCAGGTCTTGCCTGTGCTATAATTTGATAAATACGAATTACTCAGTCCAAATGCTTAGCCTGGTGGTCAGCGTACGGGCTCCTTGGTGCTTGTCGCATGAAGACTGAGCGTGTCCGTCCGCTCTTTGGATTTCTCACGACTCCCTGAGCTGCTGGGAGGTCCTGAGAGAGTCCTTTTGGCAGCTCTGCCTTCCTCCTCCTCCAGACGCTGCTTTATCTGGATGATCACTGGGGGGAGCAGAGTATGGATTCTTCTTAGATTACATTTTCTGGGGACTATCTCTGATGGTTGAGGTTAAAGGGGTTCCTGAAGAAGGAATCACTGAATGTTTGAAATGGAAGATGATTAGGATGGGGTCTCATGGCTTTTGAAGGATTATATTTTGTTTTCCTGCTATGAAACTTATGTTACAAAAATTGCTTATACTGTAGGTATATAGAATATAGGTATTCTCATAAGAATGTGTGATAGAACTCCTACTTTTGCTAAAACAATAAAGTCAGTCAGTTAGCAACGTTTTAAACTTACCTTCTTCTTTTGGGTCTCTGTTCTGAATGTTTTGATGACTCATGTGTGGTAAAACCTCATCGTTACTTAGTTTAAGTTCCTGGTTGCTCATGTGGCTGCTTTCATGGCACATCTGTTTCATTCTGTCTGCAATGCGGTCACTCAAGTTCAGGTAATCCATCCGTAAATCACAGAGTTCAGCCAGCAAAACATTCCTCTCCCTCTCCAGCATGGAGATCACACCTCTGAGTTTGTCTCCTTCTTGATTAAGATCCTGGAATTTAGCTTCAAGATGATATTTCTCCTGTAGTACTTCCTCCAGTTCTCCTTTGAGCATACACTTGTCCTCTTTTAAGTCTACTACAAACCGGTTCAAAGCGTCCGACTCCTTCCTTAGATCCGCTGCTGTTCGTTCAGCGGTTTCCTGTTCTTGCTTGATGTGCTGTATATCCTCCTGGAGTTTGTTTTGGATCTCTTCTGCTTCTTGCTTCATTACTTCCATTTGGATACTTGTGGATTCCTTCTCAGTGATTAAGTCTTCTATTTTCTTTTGCAATTCTCTGACTGTGTCCTTCAATTCCTCTACTCCTTTCTTGTAAGATTCCTTTTCTGATTCCTGTATGGAAGCTACATCCACGGCCCTTTGAGTTTCCTGTTTTACATTTTGAAGCTGTTTCTTCAGCGATTCATTTTCGTCTTTCATTCTGGAAACCATCTCTTCTAATCTCCATTTCTCCTCTACAGTCCTGCTGTGGTCCTGTCTCAGGTGCCTCATGTCTTCCTTTAAATCCGCTAAGGCAAAAAGAGCAGCTTCCTTCTCCTCCTTCAGAAGACTTTGCTCATTGCGCAAACTTTCCAATTCATGCTTAGCAGCATCCAAACGTTTCAGAAAATGCCCCTTCTCTGCTGAGCTCTGAGCTGCTTGTTCTCTGACCGACCTTGCAAAATCTTTCAGTTTTGCATATTTCTCCAGCTGATGCTTAAGCTTCTGGACAGCAGTTTCGTATTCACTTTTAGCTTTCAAGAATTTTTCTTTCCAAGAGCTGCAAGTCTTTTCAAAGTTAAAAAGAGTCTCCAGGTTTTGTTTCTTCTCCCGCTGTAACGTTTCTGCCAGTGACCTAATTTCTGTGTCTTTTAATTCTGACCGGTAAGTTATTTCTTCCAATTTTTGCTCTCGCGCTATCAGCAACTGTTTGTTTTCTTGGATCTCTCTATCTTTTAGTTGCAGTCTCTCCTCAAAGACTTTTATTACTTCCTTGTATTTTTCCTCCGGAGGTGCCATCCCGTCATCTGAGTCCTTCAAGTTTGTGGTTAACAGCTCTTTATCCTGAAGTTTATATCTTATAATTAGCTTCTTAATGTCTGCATGGGAGTCAGTGGTTTTTAAGCTTTGGATTTTGCTGAGAAAAATAGATTCCATTTCATTTTCTTTCTCTTGTTCCTCACTTACCCTGTCTTTCTCTTTTGGTAAGGCAATGAGAAGGACTTGTGTGGCAGTTTCGTTAGTTTCTTGGTTTCTCTGCAGCTGAAGTTTTTTGTAAAGGTTTAAATAAGCCTTTTCAAGAGATGCCGTGGCAATTTGCATACTGTCAACCTGAGCTTCAGGTTCATTTTCTTCAAACTTAGGTGTATGTTTCTTGACCAAAATATCTGAGCACAAGCTACTGACTTCTTTTCTATGGTATTGGATTTCTTGAGAATCTTGTATCTTGGTCTGATTCCTCATTTCCTTCAGTACTGTCGCCACATCTGTTTTGCTGCAGTGAGATCTTTCTAGTTCAGCTCTGAGCCACTCTTGTGCCTTGCTGATACCGTCAAACACCCTGCAGAGTTCGTTATTACGGTCTCCCTTCTCAATAAGTGGTTTGACGCAACCAGTGGAAGAAATGGGGTCGTCCGATTTCACTGTAGTCATTCTTGAGGGCATTAAAGTTGGCACATCAGAAATCGCCAACAAATTTTGTGTACTGCTGGTATTCTGAAGACCGCTTTGCCAAGTGAGAACAGCATCACTGCCGAGTCCGTGGGCCTGCAGGTACGATCTGAAGCAATTTGTTTCACTGAGGCTCTGGTTCATCTGACTGAGAAGTTTATTAAGACTCTGGGACAGTCTGACAGTCTCCGATGTAGTCATGGCTCCAGATATGTTTGGGCCACATGATGGAGTCTGAATTATTTGATAATTGTTGAGGGAGCAAAAAGAATAAAAACAGTCAGACAAACACATGAAAGCTCTGAATCTTGCCTCTATACAGTATGTAATATGTATAATATGTAGTATGTATATAATATTAAATCTGTATAGGTTATATAACTACAGTGATTATTTTCAAAAGTCATCACCTAACCCAAAGCTAAACTATTAATTCCAATATCAACAGCTTCAGAACAGATCTCTCGCTCAGCAGGATGATTCTATAGACCTCAGCATTATCTTCTCAGGGGTTTTCCCAGTACCAAATAACATACAAAGCCATTGGCTTGAGGTGATTGCATAAGACAGCAGCACATACAGTATCTCAGTAGACAGGGTCTGTGTACAGTATATACTGCATTAAGTCAGGATGAACATCAACAATTTGAAATGAAGTATAATGTATAGAGAATAACAATATATACATGTATAAAAATATATTTCATATTCTGAAGTGTTTATATACTTTATTTCAACATGCTTCTAAGAGAGCTTTGGATTAAATATGTCAGTTTGTTTATTTGTTTTACAAATGCTTTATGATAAAATTGTCAAAAAAGAGAGGCAAGAAAATACTACCACTTGGTTATATTAGACAAATTGAATATTTACTGCGTAATAATGTGTTTAAGAAACTCCCCTAAGTCAACAATTAAGAATCAATCAACACTTTTATTTGCAAATGTATAAAACCAGAATTACCATCTATAAAATGTCTACCTTTAATGTAGTCTGGGTCAGTGTGTGCTGTTCTTGAAAGCCTTGGACTGAGCTATCTGAAAGAACACAAAACATTTCTTAGAGCAATTACTCGCAGTTTTTTGATGTAATGCAAAGGATGAGGATTGGCATTTTTATCACGTCTCAGCTGCCTTAAATTACTTCACACCACACTGCATGGAGCAGAATTTGTTAAAGCTGGAAGACTGCTTGTAATAGTTACTGCTCAGAACCAACAGTCTCAATTCAGTTTATTTTTTTCTGGCATTTACAGTAAATTCATGTCATTAAACAGCCTCAAACATAGTAATTATAGGATGCTAAATTGTAAGTAAAAGTTAAATGTACCAGTTTAAACTGCTCAAGAAGCATTTAACCCCCTGAGTTTCAGTACTTAGCCTCTTAGAAAGAATTCTGTTATAGGCCTTAAGGTCATTTTTGCAGTATTACAAAAACACTGGGACAATATTTTTTTATGTGCATTGCTGCAAAAATACTGCACATTTATACCGAATTATGCCATGGCAGTTGTTTTCTGATTTGAATGAAAACCCAACCTCTGTTTAAATTTGGTTAGGGGTTCGAGGTCACTAAAGCTGGATGACCACTGATCACTCGTTAACCTTCTTTACCCTTCTTTTTTTGTAAGGCAGGATAAGCTTTTCTTCTCGAATCATTGCTGACTTTAACAGCTGATACAGTACACTTAGAAAGCCACACAAACAGTAGAAAAATGGAATTACCCGAGCCCCATGTTTCCGAGTCCATTGTACAGTAAGTGCTCCCTAAAATACGAAACGTGAGACCAACACAATATTGTTACTTGTTCCTTAAGTTTTAAAGGACATGATAAAATAATGACTAGGTTTGTTTCTTTGAATGGTGACTTTTCAAAATGGTGTCACCAAAAAAGTCACCACAAATGGTGACGTTTTTCACATTAATGGATTAAGAGCATGGTGTTCAAAACCAGGACATTCCTAGTAATCCTTCATTCAGGGATGTCACTGATATAGTCAGTCTATAAACCAGTTTCTCAAGGTACTGTTTTCCCATGTCATGGAGCTTGGATTCTGTGGGTTTTATTCTTAATTATTATTCTTCTAAACCTTAGCAATAAACAGAAAAATGCAGTACAGTGCACTGCTGCAACATGGCCTTTCCATTGAAAAGGACATTATTTAATACAATTAAATAAAATTGTGCTGAAAGCATATTCACTTCAATTATAAGCAAAATGGATGTATGAGGCTCTAAAGAACTGATATATTTATCTTTAAAAAATACCATTCATATTGTTTAATTATACCCTGAAACAGCATAATGTATTACAGATTAAATTACTTTCAACAGAACTGTGCAATCTAACTAAAAAGAGGCAACAGAAACATTTTGAGATCCTCTTGTAACTCTGTAGTAAAGTAAAACTGAACAACAAACAATAAACAAGACTCCAGTATGCAATATGCAGTTACTTCATATTCTCAACCTTATTCCCAAATACATTTATGGAAGACTTCTCTTTCCTCTTTATTAACTCTGTCTACCTTGGCAAATACAGTATACACATAATTTCCACATTTGTCATTTGAGTAACACTGCAGAAACGTAGAACTCTTACCGTGCAGCAGGAGTTCAGATTTCTCCAACTGAAATGCACAGAATAATAAAGGCTACTTCATTGTTCACACTGTTTAAATGGCCATCTCTATAGCAACATGTGCAGAGCTGTCTCGAAACCCTTAGGGCTGCAATGAGATACTTAAAAGAAGCTGAATCGTTGGTAACTGCCTTTTTCTTATCCTGCAAGCCTTTATAAGGGACTTTGCCAACTCAGCAGGAGACCTCTTTATTAAATGGTTGCTGACGCTAATATGGATTTTAATTCATGCAATAATGTGTTCCTGTAATTTCTCAATTGCAATGTGCACACACTGCTGTAAGCTGTTCTGTATTTACAGTACCTACAGTATAATGGAAAAAAACATTTAGATTGCATAGTAATTTTCTTTGCCCCTGCTGAGAAACATAAAATCGTACAAAATTAATAATACAGTGTCACCACACCTCCATCTTGACATTCACGTCATTTGTTCACATTGACACAGATGAATTGATTCTGATCTTAATGTAATGTGTTTGGTGTTATATATTCTCTTCTCAGAACTTGGTACCAAGAATTCTTCTTAAACAGCTGGGTTCCACATAGCAACAAATGGCTTTGGACACTGAGAAACTTATGTCTGGAGCAGAGAAGTGCACCAGTAGCAAAGTTCGGTGGAGCTGCTTGCTTCATTATTCAGGTAAACCCATCTTTGATTTGAGCTTTTCTTTATCACCTAGGTGGGAATCCTAGCAGTTCAATAGTTCTGACCTGAGGCAGTTTATAAAACTATTTGGCTTCAGCAGTACTAAGCAAATATTTGCATTCCTGCTTCATTTGAGCAGTAACAAACGACTTACCTACAGTACATTACCAGGAGGCTGCCAAGTCAGTCTTTACAATGTTGTCATTTTCCTGTACAAGATGTGAGTAAACATGGTAAACAAAAGGACTGCCAATGTTTTCAATAAACACAGATCGAAAATAAATCATAGAAGTGCAGTGTTATGAAATGGCCGTAAAGTGAGAAACCTGGCACTTGGTGGTATTTTGTGGTGATTTTAGTATAGAACAGTAAAAGTTATGTATTGTATAGTATTAACCACTGCACAGAGTTTCTGTCTTTTTATATTTGTTGCTGTGTGGAACTCCAGAACATAAACACTTTCATGCTAGAGTCTTGCGTTGAAATACAACAGGAAATAAGCTAATACACATTATGATAAAGTAACATATAGAACAATACAATATCAGATAGATATAACAGATAATTTCATCTGATTTCTGTGAAAACTGATAAATCATTAACTTTTCAAATGCACTAATTTCACAAACGACAGTAAACATCCATCAGTCAGCTGATTTTACCTGGAAGTTTCACAGTTTGACCAATGCTGTATAAAAAGCATTTTTGTGACTCATGCTTTGTTGTGGTTAGCACCAATGTGCTTGTTTTAGTGATTATCGCTAATGGCTTTCACAATCATAATATTTTTATGGAAAATCTGATATTGTTACTCAATATCCTTTCAAATTTGAATTTGAAGTCTTTCAAATATAGATCTGCCATTTTGTAAACTAATTTTAAGCATGCCTTTTCACAGATCCTTTACTGAGTGCAGGAGGCTTCAACTAAGTGCAGTTCAAATAAGCCTAAATCTCCTCTTTTTTAATAATTTAAAAATGAAAACATAGTCAAAGTAAAGCTTGTAGACTATCTATGATGAATCAGTTTATTTGCAACTGACTTACTTGGGTAAATAGTTTTAATAGTTGTACCATGCAAGTATATATAATTGTATTATTGTGATAGCCGCCATGGTAAAGGTCACAGTCAATTAAACAAAATAGCTGCAAGTTCAGCTGGAATGCATGATGAGGAGGTGTAGAGCTGTTGCACTTGCAGCCACTAGAAAAGTCATTTACACAAATGTAACTCTAGATGGAGACATATCCTCAGTAGATATTCTCAGCAGGTTTACACGCACAAATCAATTTTGTAGCAGCTTTGTCTGGTTATTAGAATATAGATACACAGTAGAATAAACAGTACAATAAATATAAATAAAAGAATAAAAATAAATGAAACAAGATGAGATGTCACTATTAACTACTCCTTTAAAAGTCCTCCTGGGAACATAAAAATGCAGAGACAAATCAGTTTTATCATCCACCTTGAATGAAAATAAATACATTTGTCAGCTCCATCCTTATTTATATTGATTTGTGTTACTGGCTCCGTAGTTTAGTACAGGAATCCCAATGTACAAGGAGCCAGGGATAGACTATGGTGATTGTACACAGTGATCCTTATAGAAATGTGTTACTGGCATTGATTGATTGATCTGTTTAGACTAATTGACACAAAAATGATACATACCATGTCCTACATATCAGTGTTTCTCTGTATTTTAACATTCCCTGCTGCTTTTCCAAAATTTTACATTCAGGTGGGACAATGTACTGAAGACAGTGATCTCACCTTTGTGTGCACGATATTGTTTCAGGTTTTTCAAACAGCTACTGCAGCATTTAATTAAGGGAAAGATTTGATAGAGCTGCTGGAAATTGGCTGTAATATTTTTATTTTATGTATACTTTTAATCTTCAAACCCTGAATCTAAAATTAGAGCTTATATGATTATGAGGGACTCTGGCAGTACTTGATAAACTTACAAGCTGTAAACTGGGAAACAATTCAGTTTCAGTAGAAGAAAATGCTTACAAACAAGAGGACACCTTTTAGGCAAAGGGACGAAGATTCAGAGAACTACACGCACAGCTGAAAAAGGTTACTGTATTTGAGCTGCTGAGAGGGTATATATTACAAAATTACAAATGTGTAAAATGTAACAATAACAATAACACCAAAAATGTAAGTAACAATTTAGTTTGACTTAATGGGGAGATGAATAATAGAAGGTGAAAAAGTAATCATGTTAAATTAATTTCAGTTAGGTTTGCACAATAAAAGCCGTTAGTAACATAATCCATGTTTTAAAAGGGTCAATAAAGATTTTTCTGTATTAGTGATTTTAGCAGAACTGACCCTGAGGTTCTACAGGGAATGGGTTAGCTTAATTTTAATAAATCATAGGTTGAGAATTGCAACACCAATGAAATACCAATTAAACCATGTCAAATCCAGTCAGCCTCACCTTACTATAATTTCTAATGTTATGGAAACAGCAGCTGAAGAAGAACTGTGGAAGAATTATTAAAAAATGTTAAGACAGACAAAATGAACTATAGAAATAGAAAGGGAAGTTGTTGTTTAATTCACTCGAATTATTGGAAGGCATTGAGCACAGTTGATAACATACAAGATACATCTTCCAGAAAAAGCTATAGATAAAGTCCTTCATAAAAGGATAGTTTTCAAATTAAAAGCTATACTTTTAAGGTCTTGGCGGTAATGTATGCACATGACTCAAGAACTGTTAAACAGTTTATCATGACACGCTGTCTTTTTAGGGATGCATTTTTGTCATGACCTCTACCACTGGAGATACTGTGTACTGTAAGTGGCACTGATTTTGTATGATTTTTAAAGTTTATCACTTCTGTGCTTAAAGGTCACTTTTAAAGATCCTTTTTTGTCATGCCTTGTTTTCTACATCGACAATTCTATTGTAACACAATGGTTCATTAAATGCTATGAAGTGAGTCTCTTTTTTACCGAAAACCCTGATCCCATTCAAATGTTTTGCAGTATTAATACACAGGCAGTAACAGGACTGTTTAGTTAATAACCTGTTTGATTACATAGATTTTTTGTTCCCCATTTCAAAAGATTATCCTGTTTCAACCTGTCAGATATCAGGGGCTGTCTTTCAAGTCTGTAAAATTAATGACAAAATCAACCCAAGTAATGAATGTTTCATTTTATAAACATGTGCCATTAGCACCATATGGATGTTGTTTGTTCAGCTGGTTGTTGCAAATGAATATCTACAGCTCTGTAAAGATTGGTTGTCAGTTACAAAACCACTAATAAGGCTACTTCTATCAGTGCTTAAATTTAGCATTTGAACTTTTTACAACTTTAATTCCTTTCTAATGTTTGTTTGTCATACAGTTCTTAACAGAGCACAGTAGTTCTTTGATTTCAATTGCTTTAATTCTGACAAAACATGAGTGTTGTAGACTTCAGTATTAAGTGCTGTTGCAAAATGTTTTGCTAATCACCCCAGGCATACAGTATAAAGCAGGAACAACATCTACAGCAGATAGATGCCTTTTTTAATAGCCGAGTGAAGGAGTTACCCAGAAATGGAGAAAGTGGAAAATTATACTGTAATTTCCCTCTCCAAAAAAACATTTGGAGTGTGAGTGCTCAGGGTGTAGAAAAACATTTTGAAATTGGCAATGCATCTGATATATGGCTCAGATTTTGATGTTCTTGTTGAAGCCCACTTTCAAAATTATAGATAGGGGAGATAGCTAAGGTGTACTTTGTGTATTGAACATGGTGACAGAGCTCAGAAATTAGTTTATTACCTTAGCAAATTTACTACGTCCAGTAAGATGGTAGAGCAAGAAATAGCAATCCAGCAATGAAGTAGCAGCTTGAAATCTGAGAATTTGAAGCTGAGAATGACAAGCACTGGATGACAACAATAGGTGTGTTGCAGTAATCTTTTTTTTTCACATTAAAGAAAGCTGTTTGTCAAATAATGGGAATATTAAACATCTGCCTCACCTGAGCAACTGAGATTGAAAGATAAGCTAGAAGCTTCTCAATCAGTGCTACCAGCTGCTTCAGTCAGTGCCACAGCAGAGTCCCTGACCTTTGTTCAAGAGGGTCTGCAGGGGCAGGAGATCAGGCACTCAGGTCTTAAGGCACTGCAAAATAAATCATAGAGTGACAATAAGTGAACAGATACTTTAATGGTAAAGCCTGAGGTTTCTTTCATGATTGAGGGGTGGTTTGGACCATTGCTGGTGGTCTCCAGCAGGAGCTCTGGTTGTGTATGCATGCATATGTGTGTGTGTCATCTGTCACAGGTCAAGGCCGGTGGTCTTGTCCATGCAGTGAATTTGCGGGTTGCTTCTTTGCACATGGCAGGCGATGCAGTAATAATGCCACCCACATTTTCCATTTACTACACTTGATTACAATGTAAATAGATTTCTGTTGACTTAAAGTATGACAGACCTATGCAAATACATCCTTTTTATACTAAAGTTAAAATTTGAGCCAGTCCTAGTGGCTTTTATGTCCAGTGATTTGGTGGCATGTGTACACCACGTGATTGGTAAAAAAAGGCGTGTCTTGTCTCACTCCCAGACTTTCAATATAAATTCCATTCATCCATGAGGGCATTTCTTAAGCATTACCTGGTAGGACATAGGTCTCTGCTGGTCATAACTCAACAAGGAAAGACATGACTTTAATCCTCTGCTCTATGAGAATTCCCAATTAATCGTGAGCGACTGCTTCACTAAGGTAATTGACAACGCAAGTCACATTTAATGAATATCAAGTCATACTCTTCCTTGGAGGTATTCATGCATAGTAAAAGAAGCATATTTATTAATCCACATTTCAGAAATACGCTTTGAAAAGGAGAACCATTAATGACCTAATAAGAACTGTTACTGCCCCACAATTGCAGAAGCGTACAGCAGCATGTTTATTTTATTTCAGTGTTTAACTGCAGAGTGGCATCATTACCAGGTGATATTTTATCATCAGTACTTGATGTATTGGTTATATTATAATTCTGAAATGCTTTGATCAATTTTGGCTAAACTATAGGTACCCAAGTTCATTCTAACTCACCTAGACAATTCACAGGACCCAAATTATGTATTCAAAATAATGATTTAATGACATCTATAGATTGTTAAAAAAACATGGAACAATGGAGCCTTGATTTGAAGCGGATAACGCACTGCTAATACATTTAAAACAGTGCTATGAATTGGTTGGGATGGGGATGTTATCAGCAGAGGTTGACTTGACCCAGTAACCTAGCTTATTCATTGCATACCATAAATAACAGAACTATGTGCCCATTAATAGGAGGCAACCGAAGGTTTCATGCATTTCCAATGAAACCGCTTTGTTTCATGTGGTAAGCTGTTAGGCAGAGATGTACAGTAAGAGCCAGGGCACTTATCTTATTCTGTTTATCAGTCTTCAATTTGTGTAGAGATTCTGGTGAGGGATTATTTTAGTAACATAATAGTTCAATTAGATTTTTTTTCACCTTTTAGGAAGCCCTTTGAAATACGATTAGATCCAGGATTTGATACCTACTAAAAAAAGCATGGAATTTGTCTTTAATCTTGCCCATCACTTTTCTATTCCAAGTGTTTGTGAAAAAGGACCAAAAATTAACCACTACTATGCTGCACTTGGATTGGAGTGATTTCATATGCTATAGCACTTGAAACTTAAGCCCAGGTTTCAGATGATTTTGCTGTATCTTCTACAAGTACATTGATTCACGGAAGAGTAAAATTATGATTCATAAGATTCAACCTTTTACAGCTAGCTTTTTAAAAGTGTTTTTTTCGACCGATGATTATTGTAGCTTAGTTTCGCCCTGTGTGTGATTACAAAGAACTATATTATTGTGAAAGCTTTTATTAGATGATCTTGTCTATCAAACGTACCAAAAGGGACAGCTCACTAGGTGGTAGCTGCTGCTCCAGACTCCTAATATTGATTCTGGCCCTGGGTTTCTGTCTGTGTAGACTTTGCGTTTTTTCCCATCATGGATATCTGCTGTGTGCTCTGTTTTTTTCCTTGGGCTAGGGTTGCTTGGCTGGTCTAAAGAGCCTTCTTATTCAAGGGACTGAAGTCTTATCTAGGGGAGGAGAGCAGTCATGTGCCCTCAGTGACACTTTGCATGCTTTACTTTTGGGCTAGGATCTTGGTCGACGTAGCCCACAACAGAGTAAGAGACTTCCTGCAGATGGATGGATGAAGGGATGTTTCATTCTGAAAAGGAGTGAACAGATTAATCATAGAACCACAACACATATTTCCTATATGGAAAAAAATAGATTTTTTCTGCCATGCAACAGAAATCAAAGCAAAGGTTAAGCACTGAGCAGGAGGTGGCACTTCTTATCAATTCAGTATAAATTGGCATGTAGAAACGTTTGATTCAGTCTTTCAAAAACATGTGCAAAGCACAGTAAATTATAAAGTTGTAGTCTATTAATAGTCCTTAAAATGGGTATGCAAGTAAATACAATTATGTTTTTCATATTAATATAATTATATTGTCACACTAACATACTGTAAATACAATATTTGTCCTAACCATTTATGTCTTTGGGGTTATGTAAGTTATACAGTAACCCAATCAGTGTTACACATGAACTCAAACACATACTCCATGTTCATTCTGGACATATTGGCCTATTAATTTATATACTATTGAATGCGGTGTGTGGAGGTACATATACACACAGTATATAGGTACATATTATACAGTATATAATAAAACTAATGTTGCTGAATGTTGCTATACATACTGTATTGCATGGATATTTTTAGCAAAAATGGAGCTCAGTGAAATTTATATTTAAGAGAGCTTCCATTACTTGCAGCTTTCCGAAAGAAAACAGAAAATAACCACCCATTCCCTGTGCAACAGCTTGATGTAGGAGTTCAGAGCATCAGTAACTGAGGAGTAGCATAAACTGCATGTTCATTAGAGCACAGCAACACAATTAGGGGGCTTCCTGCTCGCTCTCCCAAGCACAACCCTTAAAACTGCAAGTCAGGAGCAGAACACATCCGGCATGCACTATTTCAAAACATTTATTTAGTTTATTTCATTTTTAATTTACAAACATTAAAATAATGTCCAGTGACTGATGGCAGGGGATCATGAAAACCTGGAAAAAACATCTAAAACAGCTTACTTGTACAACAATATTTTTTTATTTATGTTGGTCCACGTAAAATGGCAGAGAATCTTTCCCATATTTGGAATGCATTAGAGATTGTAGTATTGTCTTAGCTTGGTAAGGTTTACCCAATACAGAATAAACGATGTCTTGTTGAATCCTAAATAGGGTGAGTAGCTGAAATTACTGTATATGTCTTTGCTGTGACAAATTGGCAAGTTCATGTGTTTCCAGATGGTTGATTAATGAAAAATCAGTTGGTAGTGTCTGACACCATAGGTGAGTTCTAAGTCTCCACTATGTGGATTCTACACCTTTCTATTGCAGTAGGGTTTTTTGTAACGTCTTGAGCACATTACAATTTACTGTACTTTGAGTTCATCAACTTCAGTACCGCTTTCATTTTTCATTTTTCTTTCTTTTTAAAGGGAGATCTTTTTGACATCTTTGCTTGTCATTAAGAAATTGTTTCAGTAATTATAAATTATGTTTGTATACATTCTTGACAACTGCTTTATTTTCTGTGGTCTCAATTTTTTATTATACTGCTGCAACTTTCATATTGGCAGAGCGGTGCAGTGGCTAAGGATCTGTGCCTGTGGCAGGAAGGTTGCCGGTTCATATCCTGCAGCCGGCAGAGAAATCCTACTGAGCAAAGCCCTTAACCCCAACTGCTCCAGGGGCGCTGTACAATGGCTGACCCTGCGCTCTGACCCTAAGCTTCTCTCCCTGTCTGTGTGTCTCATGGAGAGCAAGCTGGAGTGTGTGAAAAGACAAATTCCTAATGCAAGAAATTGTAAAGGGTTAATAAAGTAATGTTATTATTATTATTATATGGTTACTACAATTGATCGAACTACAGTTGATTCAGAATTATTTATGGATTGTTATTTGCTGGACTGTGCATAGCTGCAGACAAGTTGTTCTCACTCTGAAAGAAATTGAACTAGGCTACGCACATTCAGGCTGCTTATTTTCAAGAAGAGGACTCCAGAGGACTGAGTTACAGCAGTTGCTTTCTTGCAAGTGCGAAGCAGTTTCTGAGGTGTTTTCAGAAAAACACTAAAAATGTTAAGTATCATAGATGGGGATCCAAGCAGAAACACGAAAAGGAAGGAATGCACATCACAGAACCAACAGGAAATGCAATAAAATTCAGATAAATGGTGTGCTAAAGCTGTCCCTTCACTACTAGCATTCACATTTTGGCACCACCCCACATCCCTCTTCACTGTCCTTCTAGTTCCCCCTTAGCCATTTCCTAACATAGGTTTATAGGTGCTTTCTCCTTATAGTCAGGCCTAATTTAGTGTATAACTGAGTCAAAGAATGTATCTAAACTGTTGAGTATACCCCCTAACGTTAATGCTGTAAAAGGCTAGCACAGTGCCTTGAGAGGTCTTTTCTGAATTTCTTCAAGCAAAAATAAAAGTATGTACTGCACGTTTCCTTAAAACATCTGGCATTTGAATAAAATAGACAACTTTACAGGCAATTGATACTTCTGAAGTGCCACAAATGAGGCACAGGATATTTATTTAAATAAACCTACTTTTCAGCACACATGGACCTGTTGACAGGCCTAGGAAGTACTCGAGTCTTTAAAAGTCTGAAAGAATAGTTAGGCCGATGTCTGGCTGAGCAGAATTTAGGTTGGCGTAACAAGTGTGTAGGAGTATATGGATTCCTGAGAACACTTGATAGTGTAACCTGAAGTATAACCTAGGGAATTTCATTTTGCTTTTTTGTTTTCAATTGGCTTTCTTTTTTTTTTTGCCTTTACACATAACATCTGCCTAGGAGGCAAGCATATTTTGCAACCCAAGTTAAGGCCTGAAAAAATGAATGTAATGTGCAGGTTATTTGAGTGATCATTAAAATGTAGCTGAATTTGTGAAAGGTTAATTGTGTATCAGAAATAATGACGAAAAACGTTTCTCTGCTTTACTTTAATTTTGCAGAGTATACTTGGTGGAGATAGTTACTCTCCCAGGAGATGAGTGTGTGTTAGTATAGCTGATACACTAAACTGGTCCTCCTGTCTATAAATCAAACCAGTATATTTGCTTGCCCCTCAGGGGTAGAATACAGAGCACAGACTGATCAGCCCTGTGGAAGATTCATCAGGTTACCAAAGTAGAAACCAAATATTTACAGGAAACAGATACACGACTCTCAAATACTTTGGACTGTGAAATACTATTTTATTTATGTTTTATCACACATTATTATATTTTATTGCTGAATGAAGTTGGTTTGATAAATGAGTAGAAATTAGTAGCATGTAATACAATGCATGTCAATTGAATTTGGTGTACAGACTCGTAATAACTGAACTGTAGGAAGGACAAAAGTTTGGCACAAAATGGATAATTTTCGACAAATGGATAAACTGGTGTAAAAAATATTTTACTGAATTATCTGTTAAATTTAAATTACCTGCCCTGAAATAATACCACTGCGGGTTACTGAGCTGTGTAACATTTCTCAGATTTGTGCAATTCTATCCTTTTTGCAAATTGAAATTAAGTCACAAAATAGTTGTATAAATTCTGTTGTTGCATTAAGGTTAGAATGGCGTCACAGCTGTTGAAATCTTTATGAAAAACAGATTTTGTTTTCAGGCAAGGGAGAATATACAGTATAAAGTGCCTTCCTTGAAGAAGACAATGTGGACACAAGATATGTGTAAGACATTATGAAATGAAGTGAAAGGCAAGCAAATGGAAATTAATGAGGTAAAATGAAATGTTAGGGGCTGGTTTCACATGACAGGATTGGCAATAGTCCTAAATTTGTTCAAATAACATAATAACAGTTACGAATGAATGGAGGCCATTCGGTCATTAATGCATCTGCAGGAGAAATCTCTGGCAAGAGTCTCATGTAAAACTGGACATTATATTTTTCACTTAGAGAAACTAAATGATATGAATCTTTGATTCTCCTCAGCATTTTAAAGTTTTTCCTTACAACATATAGTTTTCCTTGAAAATGTTGATAGCTGTTGAAGCCTGTACTCTATACAGCACAAGCAGTCCAAATGGGATCTTTGTGCCTTTTTTCTGTGGTTGAATGTTAAGCACAGTATCTGGGTAGTGAGCACTGCTGCCTCACAGCTCTTGAATCTTAAATTAAAAAATGTCTGCATTCACTGCAATTATTTCTGTGAGGATCATCGTGGCTAATAAACAGAATAGAAGCCCAGTTGGATGTTTTAATATGTGCAGAAATGACTACAATTCATGGAAGGAAACTGAGGTTTGAGACCATTGAGGTAATTTTATTAAGCACTGTGGTACAGTAGATGTCTTCGTTTCTAAACTCTTTCCATTTCTACTTGCTGTGTAAATGCAATTATCTCTGGTGTTCTTTTATCTCATTCACTTAAAATTAATTATTGTATCATCACGGTCACAGTGAGCACAGCTGACCTTCCTAAAGATCCCTGACCTTTGATGTCACTTTTATTACTTCTTGTATACCTGACAACATGATGCTACCTATAAATTCCAGGAAACCACCTGTAACCATAACCCGAAAACTCTGTTGTATGAAGCAAACTTGAAACAGACAGGCTTTGTCAAACATAGGCTGTCAGTCACTCCTACCATTTTTTTTCTCTCTGTTATTTCTAAAACCATACAAGTAAGGGAGCCATCATTTTTTGCTAACCGTTGAACTTCAGATTACACAAATGCCCTGTATGATTCAACATGCAGTACTAACTATTTAATGTATCAGATGACTCAATGTAAGTCCCAGGTCAATCATAAATTCATAATAGATCACCTTTTCACCTGAAGTATGACTTTTGAATGGTTTCAAAACTGTTTTTGTTAACAAAAACAAGCTTTCCTGCTTGTCTATGAAAACAGTTTTTAACGCATGCAAGATGTAAGATAAACATCTGACACCTCAACAGACATTTAACTAGTTAATAAAGATTGCATGGAATAAAAATGAACGTATTTTCAGTCTTCAATCCATAACGGAGTGGTAAGGGCAAGTGTCTTTAGAAAAATTACAACATCAAGGACACATCCTGCTGCACCACAGCAGGATGGTGCCTTGAATGTGAGTGCAGTCAATATGAGCAACACACTGTATGGTGAGGTACAGTACTTTCTCTTTAACACCAACATATTTATGTTTCTGAAGTTACAGGTCTTCTCTCTTGTTACCATTCGCTTCCAAAAGGTTCAAAATCAGCAAGTTTAAAGTATAGCATAAAGGCAAAACATCACCCATTGTTGATCTTCCATTGATCGGCTCTCTTTGTAGTGTTTAAGAAGTGAATGTTTAAAGAGCTCATTATAGAACACACACAAACTGGGCTTTTGCAATGTACAAGTCATCAAAGCAAATCAGTGGGCTTCATCATTGTGTTTATGCTCTTGCGGCTTTTCTGCATGTATAATTAATAAGATTTTTCTGCAAGTTGATCATGCTCTTAAGATCAGTCAAAAAATGGCACAGAGTTTAGTTTAAAGATATTTAAAAGATATAAGTTTACTACTAAATGGATTGTTCAGTAAGGTCTCAGCTTGGTGGTGCTGACTAAGATCAGTTTAATTTAAAGCACACAATAGTGTAAGTAGTATCAGGTTAGGGTTATCACTTATCAATTACTCTCTGGGCAAGTGTCAGCTGGCCTTAGGCATTTGAAGTAATGGTGTCTCCATGCTACAAAAGTTGTGCTGTTTGCATTTCTGACTTGTAGTACAGAAGGAAGTTGATACCATGGCTTGCAAATGCACGTGGTGAGACGTGTCAAGTACATTAACTTTGTCTCTTTTTCCCTTTTCAGCCGGTACAGAGGTTGTAGCAGAGATTATGGATAAATATAAGTTCTTAACAGTTTTATATATAAACAGGATAATAACAAATATACTGTATAATACATTTGAACCAACAGAATGCTAAGAAATTCTTAATGGAGCTTTAGAGTTTGTACAGCAAAAACATTCCACCAGGAGAAGGTGATACGAAGCAGGAAGTCTGCCGCACCCAGGCAGCTAATCAGCATCTGCCATGCATACCACAGACAAGACAGACACTTTTCACAGTAGCTGTTGCAGCTGGTTGCCTAATTATTAACGGGCACTGCAGAAACTCAGATGTCGGCAAAGAACATTGTTTCATGTATCATAGAAGGTTATACTGTAGCAGTAGGGAGAAAAAATATATACAGCATATAAGGGCATGTGTGCCTTTGTTTTTTTTTATTAACAATGTTGTAGATGTGGTTGACATTAATACTTCTTTATATGAAAATTAAGGGCTATTTAGTGTTCAGTATAACTGCTTTCTTGAAAATAATTTGATTTTTGTGTTACAGGTGTGTATGAATACACTCATCTTCTTGCTTCCTCCAGTGAGAATGCTGGTTGTTGCTTTACTGTAGCTTTCAAGGATATTCGAGTGTGTCTGAACACAACAGTGTTGCTGAGTAGAATGTATTTGCGGGGAATGTGGCTGTCTTTTCAGCTTAGTCGTACAAAGTTTTGTTACTTCTGTTTGGAAATTTCCTCATTCAAGCCTCCAAGAAGCTCTGCCTGAAAGCTGAACTATTCATTCAAACGAGTTATGGATTAGCTTTTACGAGATTTATTTTGTCTGCCCCACGTGTGAGCCACAGAGAGCTTTACAGAATATCTCGGACAGAATTGTGCAGCAGGTTTTCATGAGAACATCATACTGGTTACAAGAGTTCCCCTAGCTCTGTAAATAGGGGTTTGTTTGAGTTCCGAGTTAGTTCTCGTTATCATTTTGGTTGTTAACTGGTCTGTAGCCCTTTTATTGCATTTGCCTCCAATAATGGAATTTTTTTTTTTAATGCAAATGTTTTTCTACTGTTTATTTACATGATCTCACACAAAACTGACTTTTTGGAGATGATTTTTCTGCTAATATTGGGAGAAAAGTTATTTTAACAATTACCTTAATCTCTAACCTTAGGAAGCATTTTACGCTTTTTTGGATTTCCACTTCATCAGCACAAAACACCCAATATGCCATATTTAATTAAGGCTTAAGGAGAGTAATGAATTCACACATTATTCAGTGCAAAAGCTTTAGAACTGGAACCCAAATCTCAAAGTGGTTTACAATCACTTAATGAATTGTGTGAGAAAAACATATATCTCCAGAGGACCATTTAATTGAAAATAAACCTACAGACGGAATCTGAAAGGTTTTCTACCTGTTCCATAGAGCAAGCACAGTCTTGAGTGAGTGGAAAAGGTAACCTGAAACCTGCAGTGTGGCGTGTAAGACAACCAAGAAACAGTAGCAAATTGACGTTTCTGTCTTCATCTTATAGTAAAAAATATCTCCCTCTGTTATGAATAATGGTTGCTAAGGTCTGCTCTGAGGCGTATGGGAAGGAAAATGGGTTACTGAGGCTGTTCAGAGATAAGCACGAAAGGACAAGGCAATTAGTATAGCAGAGCTCTTCAAAAATTGAAAAAAAAACTAGTAATGGAAAGGGCTGAATGAAAAAAAGGAAATCATACCTAGAGGGACTAGTGTAAATACATTACATAAAATCTCCACTGGATATACTGTAGAAAAGGATTTTGGCAAACGAAAAACCACCATCAAGAGATGTGGTATATTAGGAGCTTACGGGTTTGTGTCTGAGATTTTAAGGTTTGGAGGCAAGGATATCTCTAATGTGTCAAGCTATGTGTGTCTGTAAAGATCACTTAATGGTAAAAGCTTGAATACCAAACTTTAAGTCCAGCAATTTATATATGAGCCTTTAAGAGTACTTGAAAATTACTGTGTATCACATTGATTATGATTATTTATGCCTTACCCATTCGTATTGGCCAAAGTATTTAACCTTAAATGAGTGACAGTATCCTATCCACTGAAGTAATTCTATGCACCATTAAGCCCAGCTGCTTCCTAAGGTAGGAAGAGTAAATTGGCCAGGCACTTCCTAATTCCTATTGGGAATTTCTCAAACACTTTAGTGACTGGATATTTGCGATACCCAGGATTAACAATCCTGCCAGCAGGAATCTGCAATTTGTAAACACAAATGCATTATTTGACTTAAGAACTCTAATGTATGAGTAATGTGTATAGTCTATGTTTGTGGAAGCAATCAAAGAAATTGCAGTAGGGATCTTAAATTTCAGTCCCTGGAGTTCCCAGTGTCTTTAAATGATTATCTTTTTTCAGCTGTGAGAAAAAGATAGGCTGGTCCAGTTAGGAAAATAATTATATTGGTAATCACTGAAAACAAAAGGAGCATGTTGTCCTTAAAGTATACAGTACAAAAAAAGAAATCGAGGCAAACCAAGGGTTTTCTTCATTTAACTGAGAACTTTTTGCTGAAATACTTAAGCCTGTAGTGCCTACAAAAATCACTTCTTATTGTCTAAGCAAACATTTTTCATGTACCAGACTTTTAAGAAAACTGTGTGCCTGTCACTGGTGTCAGAGAAAAGATATGCAAGAAAGCACTAAATTGTGTTCTTGTGCCCAGTGTTTTCATAGAGGAAATGTGACTCTCACATCACCTCCACCATATAATAATGCAGTTAGGAGCACAGGCAGTTCAATACGAAATAATCAATTGAGCTCAAGACATTCCGGACAGCAAGTATTCAGTGTGTTTAAGGTGTATACAGTATTTATTTTGTAAAAAAATAGACAGAAAGACGGTGATAGGGTGCAATATAATAGTATATAATAATAGATTTGTTAAGTATAGTTATATATTATGTGTAAATATGTGACGGGAAGAGCAGGGATGTTTATAATGTCTATAACTAGCATATTCCCAAACGTTTGTGCCTTAAATAACAGAATTCCAATTTTTATACTCCTCATGCGACCCAAAAATGTCTAGTCCCTAGTGCTGTCATCAGCTGGTAAGATTACACAACCTTTTAACAGATTTGTTACAGGACCAGTAGATATTTTCTCATACCTACAATATACATTTTTGCTTCCTGGATCCATTTACTGTACCAAGTCAATGAGAAAACAGAAAACATACCTCACACTTGGTGCTACTTATGTCTTTCATGAAAATGTCTTCATGAAATGTTTTCATGAAATGTCTTTCATGAAAAACCCAATTAAAAATGACATGTAGAGATGGTTGATATGGTAGAGCACTGTCATGTAGAATGTGAGTATCTGTTTACACAATCACGCCACAAAGACCAAGAAAACAATGAAATGATACACAATTTGCATCCTGAGATAGTATTACTCTAAAATAGATATAATTTGGGATTACAATAGATTAAGAACTTTTCAGCATTGTAGGCTTTGTGTGTAGTAATTACAGTAAATGGAGCAAGACCAAAATGGATTTGACGCTAAAAACATGGTAAGGTGCTGCATCAAACTTATGCAGTGATCAATCTCATCCTGATTCATGTAATTAATTCATGTAACACGTAATCCCAGTATAATCTATTTCCCCCTTTAGTAATGCTCAAAGAAAGTAACTTGTTTACTTCTTTTTGGGATTTCAATTCAGTTTTCAAGATATATATCAGTTTGCTCAGGATGTCTGACATCAGTTTTACAAAAAAATATATATTGTAGAGTCACAGCCTATTATTTCACTTAGAATTAGGTGTTATTAATTATTTCTAATAATCTTTGTGTGCCTTGACAAAACAGCCTGATACTGTACCTTTCCCAAAATGCACAGAAATGTGGCTAAAGGGGCCCCTCTGATAAGAGAAATTGTAAAGCAACAGTATATCAAGCTGAACAATGTAATGATATATACTGTAGGACACATGGGCTACAGCACTTAAAGAACTGAGTTCCTGTTTTGTCTACGTTATGAATATCAAGAAGACAAACTGTGCACAGATGATTTTAAAGAGCAAAGTGAAAAAGATGCTACTTCGACAGAGCTGCCTGAGGCCAACGCAAGCTGCTAAGCTTTTTCTCTCTTTGTCCTGCATCAGGTCCCTCCAAGCACTGAGAAGCTGCTACGGAAACCCAGCCAGCTTTTTACCTACTGTACGTGACGTTTAAACTCATCAAGGACGTTTGGACAATGGATTGTTGAGTATTACTTCATTAATGACATCATAGTTCTCGAGAACTATTATTTCAAATGCATGTTTGATGTATAATTCACAATAGTAAATGCACATTTAGACAAAATTTCCAGGTATGCTCAGAGCCACGTTCTGCGTTTCAGAACAAGGCAACAAAACACCCATTGATGTGAAAAGGTCCTGTTACATTGTAAAAAAGCAGGCTTGTGAATACATCTCTATTAATCCAGTAGAAATATTGCTCTTGACTTTATGATGATTTTGCCGACAAATACTACTTGTTAACTCTGAATGTAGGTTGTGTTGGAATATTTCTGCGATTAAATTTCTACTTACTTGCTTGTACGTCAAATAACATTAATCATTACAGTACCTAGTAAGCACGAAGGGCCGCTTCACATTGCAATTTGTGCAAACTCTTGCTCAAGTCCCTGGCAAGACCAGCAGTTTGAGACTCCAATGACCACGATACAGAACTCTCACAAAATTCACAAATTTGGGCTTAATTCAAAATTTGTATATACCATCAGTTAATTTATTTTGTTTCTGAAATTTAATAACCGGTCTGAGAATTTGGAACTGCAACTCTGATCCCTGAGTGAAAGATCAGCCATTGGTGTTCACAGCAGATCATTTCACGGATATGTATTCTATTAAGTTATTGCTTGTTATGCATATTTTGGTAATATCAATAAACTATATATCGTATATTTATAGTCAGTGTGTGAGACTGTAAATAATTAGGTTTATATATATTATGTTTGGTTGGTTTCTAAAAGTCATCAAGATAAGTACTCTCCCAAATTACTCTTACAATTTCTGATTGTTACAGCAAATTAAAACCCAAATCTCCTACAATATCAAAGGGAAATTATGTAGTTTGCTTTCAACAACCAATTAGAACAATCTCTTGCCATTTCATCCTGTCTTAGTATCCATCTTAACAATAGAAATGAGACTCTTCATCCCCACTCTGACATCATAAACTTATTGTGTTATTAAGCTGCCTTTTGCCAACTGAGGATTGCAGCACAACAAAGATTTCTTTTTCACAAGCCAATTCTGCATTCTGGCTATTTAATAGGCCAAGAAGCCAATTAACCAAGCGAGCACTGAAGCAGATAACAACACAGAGGATGTAAGTCATATATTAGGGATCGACAAGGCAATTATCTACAGAGGACATCTTCTGCTGATGTTTTTTAGTCTCTTGAAGTAAACATTTAATACAATCCCCTGGGGCTGTAATTTTTTTTGCCTTATAGACATTTGCCAGACAGAACAAAGGGAAGAGTAAGAATTTTGACAAATGCAGTCCGAGCTGAGGTGGAAAGGTGCTGCCACAGGGATGCAGACAATTGTGAATTAGAATTAGACAGTTAGACTTCCAGGATGAAAGGATGTAGATGTTAGAATCAGTGTGAGCATGAAGCTTAGAACAGGACTTCAAAAACATTGCTATAGCCTTAAACTCATAGCTAATCGTAAAAGGGGAAACTTCAGTTTCCTATATGCACTGTCTACCAAGACCTGTTGTAAAGAAAGCGTTCTTTCCGGACCCCATGCGGACGACACAATCCGAGGTTGAGTGAGAATACACGAGGGAAACAATGCATGCAGGAAGCGTGGATGAAAACAGGGGGGCGTGTCCACGAAGTGCTGGTGGTCGGGGGAGGTGTGGCCGAGGAAAACGATCCAAAACAGAGTCCAATGCGAAATCCAGGACGAAAGCAAAAGGTCCGAACCCGGGCGGTCCATCGGCAAGGGGTACTGGAACAGAAACAAAAACTTAAAACCATAACGGAGCCAGAAGCATCCAGGTCCCGGGCTCGCATGATGCGGAACCAATGCAGAGCCCCGAACTGAGTGGGCGTCTGGCTTTTAAGGAGGACGGGAAGGAGGCAGGAACAAGGGGCAGGTGCACAGAATCAGCTCCGAAGTGAAAGAGCTGGAGCGCCCTTAAGGAGGAAGGTCTACAATCGTGAAACCTGTCTCTTATCTATGTACATCTTGACAATATTTCATTTTCATTTAAATTTCATTTTTCTGTCTTATTCAGTTTGGCTGCTTAGCAATGACTTTATTCAAGGAGAATTCACATGTCCATGCCAATGTCACCATTACTGGCTGAAAATGAATGTAGATTTCATTCTATTTTTTATACTATTGTATTTTTCTCCAATCTTTTGTGGTGTAATCCATTTTTCTCTTTGAGCCAATGAGCCAGCCTGGCTTTCATTCCCACAGATCTCAGCAGATTAAATGTACTCAGTTCAGTCTAAACCATCATTGAGTCACAAAATATAAATTCTTCTTAATTTGAAAGTCCAGCCTAAGAATGTTATTTTTGTAACAAAAAGGCCCGGACCCTCTTCACTTAATCGTCACGTTCTGTAGCTCCTAGATGAACTCTATTATTGCTCAGATTCTATCAGACTTCTAAATAGTCACTGCTGTCAAGGATGCTTTTCCACGAATAAATCGCCACTCATTCAAAGGATCAGTGCATTTGAAAGATATGGAATCTGTGAAAAAGATCAAAGCTGTTAAATTAGCCCAGGAAGTGGCCTAGCTGGGAAACTTGTTTCATTTGACACTATGCTCCTGAACAACATGCAATCATACAGCATAGAACTGTAGAAATTTCATTTGCTTACCATATACAGTATAATCCTATGCACATCTGTTTACAATATACTGTATTAGAGCTAAGCAACCATCGATCAGCCTCAAGCCATGAAAGCTTGAAACCATTTCTGTATTCTGGTACAGACAGAAAACACTTTATTTTATTTTTCTGGATTGAAATTGCAATCTGTTCATCCGTTAGAATTTATGGTAGAAATTAGAGCCATCTTGATGAAGTTCCTGCCCTTTAAGAAAATAAGGGATTCTGATTTGCACAGGTGGATTAAGGTCATAAAAGCTGTGGCCCTTGACTTTTTCAGCCTTTGGAACATGCTGTACTTGATTCTGCTTCAATGTGATTTGTCTGATTTCAATCAGATGCCATAGGTAATAATTTCAATTTATTTTTGTTAATCCTTTTGTAAATAAAGATTGTAAATCATATATAGTGACATTCCTAGTAAGAATGTCTCCATTGTTGTGAAAGCTTTTTGCACAATCTGATAAACACAATAAATTCTGAAGTGCTGTATTGCATGTGTATGTCTCTGCATTAATTTAACTGAATCACCATGAAACAGTTGTAGCAAATATAGTCAGCAATTTCTGATCGGAAAGGTCACATAAAAGTATAATTGAATTATAAACATTCAAATAATCTGCTATTTCAATATTAATTTAACATGTTCTAAACTAAGCATTAAAGGAGATGCAGCTGCTAAAACAAAGTAACTTTGTGTTAATGTAAAGTATCCATATACAGTAGATGACAGTTTAGATTGTAAGACATCCAATAAAGTTAATGATTGTCTGTTAGAAACATACTTACTATAAACATACTGTAACACCAGGTAAGACAGACTAAAAATTCAATTGAAATATTAGGGAAAACAGTAATTGCATGTAAAACTACTGTATATCCAGTTAGACTGGAAAAGAACAAAAGATTGTTTCAAAATAACATGTTATTTTCTGACATTTGGCTCACAATAATAGCATGAGAAGTGTGAGAAAATACTACCCTTGCTGCAAATAGAGCACATTATTTAAACCAATCAGACACAAGACCATACTGACATTTATTGCCTTTAAGTGGTTAGTAGCATCAATATTTAGTCCAGCGTAGTCCCTCAACACTAGAACAAAAATAGGAAACCTGTAGAACTGGTTGGACTTTCAGAATATGTATCTTAATATGTTTCTTACCCATACTTCAATATAAATTACTTCAATGCAATATAAAGCACCTCAAGAAAGTGCTGACTTGAAGAAATTTCAGTGAAAGAGCATTTTGGGTATCATAGTGATGTGCATTTGAAATGTTATCTCCTTTTTAATGTGTTGGGCTAGTAATATTTAGCACCCTACATGTATCTGCTAAGACTGTCCCCAGGCGTTCTATTGATTCTGTCTGACACTTTCTTTGCAAACTAGGTAACCATTCTGAATAAACTCCACAATGAATTCCCCTGGGATCTTTGCCACTCAGTCAATTACTCTACAGTCTACTACATCCTATCCTTCTCAGTCCAGGTAATCATGGATGGGCAAAGTTTCCACAGTTGTTCCAGAGAATACATGGAGCTCAAACAAAGATCCCCCTTTAGTTCCTATGGATGGGACATTGTACTGATGGATTTATTACATGTTCTCTTCAGGCAGCAGGGCTCAGCAGTTGATGGATGTGTTGATGGATCCATTTATGTAATAAAATATGTTTCACCAATGTAAATTTAGTTTAAATAAAAATCACATTTATTCAGAATTCTGTCTTTAGAGACTGGACAACACCTTCTGAGACAAAGATGAACTGCAACATATATATTTTTACTGTCCCATTATTGAGAAACTGTTATTATGGTTTACAACGAATGAGGCTGAGATTATATCAAACTGGCTGCCACAGTTATACACTGTATTTAGACATTTCTTTAAAGTTGTTCATTTCATTTCATTAAAACAGATCTCTAACTCATTGCATCTCTGTCAATCAGTGTTTGCTATAACACTAAAGTTTAACTAAAAAAAACAGAAAATGGATTAGCACCTTTTTCATTCATTATATTAACTCTAAATGATGAAAATCATCTGTTAAAATCACTAAAGGCGAAACTGAATGTCTGGTGTTGTCTGTCTCTGAAATAGCATTTCACCAATTTGATCTTAACCTGACAGTTTAATTTACTGTTTGTGCAAAATTGAAAAAATGTCACTTTGTTAGTAAAGTAAAAAATGAAGAATTGATAGCCCTATTATGAAATCCTTAGTCCCTTAAGATTAATTTAAGATTAACTCATTATTCATGTATTTTTGTAATGCTACAGTAGATAATTGAATATGATGAAATATCAGTCTCACTATATACTAATTGGTACTGGAATCTTAAAGGAAGCTGAATTAATTTTGTTTCTGTGCATTTTTCTCTTTACAATCTATAAAGATACAATTTGAACATTTCCAAATTATCATTCTCATCATTTCTCTTTTAATATAGGTATTTGTGACAAAGATGCATTCAAAAACAGTGCAGTATTTGAAAAGACAAAAAAATACTATGTTTATTAGTGTTATATACGTATAGTGTAAACTTGATTCTTAAACCTGCTAAAAGTGCTATTTTAATTTGCCATACAGTAGGTGATGCAGTAACTTCAGTTAAACATATCACATACTGTAAATAAGCAAGACTGGGCTTACTCATTAATCACAAACACAAAATGCTGAATAACATAAATTCTGAGCAATGGAACCCAAAAAGATCTATATTTTAAAATCATAGCTTAAATTAAACAGCTGTATGTCTAGAACACACCACAGACAAAAGGTCTTTCTTATTTTTGACAATTTGTCATGTTTATAATCCTACCCTCTTGCCTCAATAATGTATTAAGTCTACAGAACTGCATGCTGTGAGCAAGAAACTATTTCAAGAAGAATTTCTGGTTTGCAAACTCATGTCTACGATACTGGGAGAGCTTTAATTGGAGAGATAGTTTTCTTTCCGTGTCAAAACAAATCAAATCAGCTTGTGATAGGTGAGAAAAAAATATTGGGTTTATCACAACAGTAAAGAAAACATATGATTGTGATAAAACCCTCCTTCTCCAAATACATGTCTTTGAACAGATTTGTAATCCAGCTGTATTGGCCTATTTTTATTACAGCTAAAATTACATTATTTATAGCATTTTTTATTTTTTTAACTACTTAGAATTAGCATTGGTGTATGAAATGCAATAAATATATGGACATACTTGCCTGACATTTTATGAATTACTACGTGTTTTTGCAAAGTAGGAACAACACTGCTGTCTCTGCAGTACAATTTATGCTTTTTGTGTAGTACTTTTTGGGTTGTGTTCAAAGTAAATAAAATCATTTTTAAATTAGCATTCAAATGTCCCAAAAATAAATGAAAAATTAAATGTATAATATTTTGGACACTTTCAGCAGCGACATTCCCAATAGATAGAATTTTTCTTCCAGAAGAGTCTAAAACCAGACTGCTGTTTATTAATGTGATTTAGCGTAACAATGCTTAAAATGTCTTAACTGTTTCCATTGTTGAAGATGGTCGATGACTTTTGCTGTGTTTTGCATGAATATGTTAATTAATTATTATCAGTTATCAGTCATTAATTATTAATTATTGATTATTGATTATTGATTATGGGTGGCACATTGGTGCAGTGGTCCACATTGCTGCCTAGCAATGCTGGGGCCCTGGGTTCAATTCCAGACCTGGAGTGTATTTGTGTGGAGTTTCCTCATATACATTCCTCCACAGCCTCTAGTTTCCTCCCACAGTCAAGAGACATACTGCTAAGTTAATTGGTTTCTGGGAAAATTGGCCCTGGTGCGAGTGTGAGTGCCTGTGTCTATGTGGGATGTGCAATGGACTTTTATTCTGTCCAGAGTGTATCCTGTCTTACTCTGTTTGCTTGCCAGGAAAGGCTCTGGATCCCCCGTGACCCCGTATTGTGTAGGTTACAAAATAGATGGATGTATTATTAGTTGTCTGTTTTTCTTTCTTTCCCAGCCTTTTTCAGATAAAGGTTTTTAAAAAAAGGCTATATCACTGTTTATGTATTTATTTTAGATGCACATTTTTGATCTAGTAAAAGTACCTTCTACTTTACTTTAACAAACGTCTGACGATAAATAAACAATAAATTGCACAATAAATAATAATAAATATACATGCAATACTATATGATGTGTAATTAGCTAAATTTGGCAAAAACAGTGTTAGCTGTTTTGAGTACTTTAAAGACTAAATATTTTGTATAACTTCAATGAAGTTGAAAACTTAATGCATTATTAAACTGACCATTGTAATATGTTAATTTAATAATGAGCAATTACAATCAGTTGATTACAAATATCCAAACAACTAGATTGACTCCACTTTGTGATTGCAGCTGCACTTAGTTTGTAGCTACTTACAGTAATCGGGCATTGCCCATCCAGTGTTTGAAACAGTCCAGTGGCTCCCTGTGTCTTTGAGAATGGATTTCAGATATAGTACTTCTGCTTATTTTCAAGCCCTTTACTGCACAGTGCCTTTTTGAATTGACTTTGGAATACTTAGGTGGTTCAAGACTACATAAGTCACGATTTGGCAGTGCTCAGGATGTCATAGAGTTCTCTACACTTCTAGCTTCGCCCCGAGTTTCTGATTCTGAGTTCCCAGGGTTACCTTGGTGTCCTGGCCAAATTTCCCATTGCCCTTTACTTATCGTGGCCTCCTAATAATCCCCATCTATGAATTGGCTTCATCACTCTGTTCTCCTCCCCACTGATAGCTCATGTGTGGTGTGTGTACTGGTGCACTATGGCTGCTGTCACATCATCCAGGTGGGGCTGCACATGGGTGGTGGTGGAAGGGAGTCCCCATTACCTGTAAAGCGCTTTGAGTGGAGTGTGCAGGAAAGAGCTACAGGTATATAAGTGTATGCAATTATTATTATACTCTCTGTGTTTGCTTCCTGGATTCTGGACCCTGCTTTGCCCTTACTCTGTTCTCCTGTGCTGCTCTGTACGGTGTCTCTTGGTTTCGAACTATGCTTGTCCCTGTTTATGGCTGTGAACTGTATTTGACTGGACTACGCTGTGCTCGCCTGCGCTGAATCTTTGCTACTTGCAGCACACAGTGTGTGGAGTGCACAACCATCTGTTTGCCTGCTTGCCTGGGTTATCTGTCTGCTGTTGGGTTTATTTCTCAAAACCCTGTCCCTACTTATTACTGTATCTACAGCAGTGACACATTGGAATGTAATTGCAAAACACAGGCCATCTTCAGTAAATTGTGTTCTGTGTCTGGACTGTTTGATAAAATTGGCAAAAAGGATACAAAAACCAAGTACAGAATTGTTGTCATGTCAAGTTAAAGACATTTGTATTCTTTTTTTATAGTGGTGGTCTTTATCTCTCCTTTTAGGATTGTGACCTATTATTGTAAACATTGTAGTTTCAAAGGAGAATGGCTCTTAAGGCCTTCAATCAAGCTTTAACGATATGTTTTGGAAGTGGACATTGATTTTAGAATTATTTTTTAGATACATGTATTCACAATACATGTGTTCTTTTGAATTTCTGTGGAAGGACATTCCATGTTAATAATTAAGTTCTAGTATAGGTAAAGTCTAGTTTCTGGATATTTGTCTGTGGGTGGGATTAATTCCTTCATATACAAATGACTGTAATTAAGTCTTCAGTAGGTTATACTACCCTCCAGCTTTGTCACTCAGGCTGCACCAGACCTTAAATAATCAATTAAAATTTACTTGTCATTTTGCACCTTTTTTACCCATTCACAAATCATAGAGGATACTCTGTAAATCTTCTACAGAAGATTACAGGACAAGTAGTTTTTGACGTTTCTTAAATCTCCCCAAATACTGTTTAAGATAATTTATACCCACGAGAATGTAAACATGCTCAACAAAATCAGCTATGCTCATTTGGGTATTCCAAAAAATACTGTGCAGAGTTGTAAACTAATTTGATAAATTATTGTTGTAATAAATAAATCATTGTTGATCAATTTTATTGTTGAAAAATACCTAAATCAAAACCTTCTACAATTGAAATGGATCTTGCGAACTTCCCCCATTCTGAATGTACCATTCTTTCTCTCCAGATTCTATATGTTTTTAATATTCTCCAGTTCCTCAAGGTTATTTCCACATAAATAGAATGACCTTCAACAAGCCAACAGAAACATGGTGATGTATCAGACTGTCAGGATTCAAAGATATAGCACAGATAATGTTGCAAAAAAAAACAGTTATTCTGATATATATCATATTGCATTTAAAGTTGGAAAATTTGCAAAAAAAGTGGTTTGGTTTTTCTAGTTCATAAAAGAAAGCAAATCATTCTTTTTGCCTTGTGTTATTGCTGCTGTGTTCTCACCGAAGATTGGATGGTTCTCCTTGGAGCTTCCCTTTGCATCTAAATAAAAGGACTTATACTGCACTTTATGGTATGCTTTCAAGAGGTGAAAAGTCAATCATATTAATCATATTAAAACTTTAGTAATTATGAGCTCATTAAAACAAAATAGAAAACCTTGGGCTTCCTATTAAGTCTGGGATCTGTAATAATAATTTGCAACTGTTAATCTATTCTAGGAAATCAAAAGTGCATTAATGTCATTGGTATATATACTACTCTGAATATCTGCAATAAATAAGTGATTATTTTAGCTCCATGTAACAAAATGTAACATCATAAAAACTCTAAAAATAACAGAGATCAGTAACCATAGCAGATAATTCTAGTCAGAAACATGTTTTAACTATAGTTTCGGGTTTCAGTTAAATTTACCAAATTTATTCAGTTGTAGCATCACTGGGGATTAAAGTCAATTTATTTTGGCCATTATTGATGGTTTTAAAAATCCCTCACCGTGCTGCCTAATCCAAATGTTTTATTAATGATTTTGAAATATTTTGAAATGTGTATTACAGTTTGTCAGTACATGACTCAAAAATTATGTACAGTAAATTAACATATTAGATTTGTAATACTGTAGCTGAAAACACGATTCACAATACCAAAGTGGGTTAAAAATGAATTGATGTTTCACTTCTGCTGCACTTTTTTATCTATTTTGAGCAAATACAGTATTAATTAACACATCAAAGTGATTTTCTAGCTTCTTAACATTAAGATAGCAGGTAAGGGTTGTACAACATACCGTTTATAAAAATGGGGGTGAAGTGAGAAGACTTGATTTTAGAACAGAAAGTTCAGGCCCTCGGAGTAATAAATCCTGGGTTCTTATGGTACATAGTGACAACTTTACGTCTCTTTTACACTTTTTTGAAGGAAGTTTTGCTGCTAGTATTGGGCGAGTCATGATGTATAAAGAGCTTCAAGTCACAACTGACATGCCTGAGTAGACAAAATGCCATATCAAATTCAGTCTTTTATCTGTTTCATAGAAAAGACATGGCACACCAAAACTAACTTTGCATTTGAAATAGAAAAGTGTGATAGAAGTTGCCATTTTCTATATCAACCAGAAAAGACCCATTTAGCAGTAGTTATAAAACAGATGATGATGAAGCTACTCTGGGCTGAAATAATATAGTCCAGTGCACAGGTTGTAGATCTCATTTTACCTCTACCAACTCAATTATGTAGACAGCACCAACAGCATTTAAATCAGAATCTCAGACATAAACAGCAGAAGAAAGTGGTTGTCGTGATTACAGGACGTTAAGACACCTACCAGCCAGTAACAACATTGTGTAGTTTTTTTAGAAATGCCTTAATTGTTAGTGTTAGATTGTTCTGCTGTGGTAGGAATCAAAGACATATTAGTGGGTCCATGCATTTTTTTGAGGGAGAAGAGAATTGAAGGATTACAGTAACCTATCTCGGTAAGACTGGAAGAGAATGATGATTTGGTCGCTTTACAGGCATCCCTGAAGTTTTGCATGTGTTTTTGTGGGAATAAGATCCAGTAACCTGTGTTAGAGTATCATTGTAAACAGCGACAGTAGGATATACTGTACAAGCAAAAGAGATTAAGCTACATTAAAGGATTTGTGTCCTCCTCCATCAAACTAGTTGAATCCACCGTTATTAGTCTATGGAAGGTCATACAGTAGTTTATTTACTGTTAGTAAGAGTTGCAGGCTGTGAGAGGAGAAGAAAACAAAGAAAGAAAACATTTTTTTTCTTAAATTTAAGGTTACATTCATGTGTTACATGAGAAAGGCTGTGGATAAGCCTCATAACACCTGTTACTACCTTTTGAAGACATACTGTAAAAGATGTCACAGAGAGAACTGTTAACAATCACAACACCCAAACAACCTGTGTCTTTTTGGGGTGAGAATGGCATAAATCAATAGGCAGCAATATTCCGTATTCATAAATTCAATTAATCTTCTCCATCCTTGCTTGTTAGGGACAGTATGGTTGGTAGTTTGCTAGCTAATTTAGACAGAACATACAGTACAGTAATTGCAGTGTGATTACTGTTGGGAATTCAGAATACTAATGTGTTGTGTTGTCACATGTCAGATCACAAACAATGTTATTTAACATTTTGTTAACAGTTATTTTTAGAACAGAAAAAAAGAAGTTCTTGGATGTTACTGTACAGAACATTTAAAGACTCAATATATATACATATGAGTACTTACACATGACACCATAATGAATTAAACTCAGAGATCAGAAATTAAGCTACTTAATTCCTTCCTGATGCTTCAAACTATGTATCTGTATTTTATTGTTATATAAACTCACCTTTACTTTCTTTTCATTGGTTTTACTGTAAATACACCTAGAATTCTTGTTACAAAAAATACTTTTGAGAAACTTGAAAAGGGAGCAGACCTGGTTCACCCTACTAATCTATCTGTACTAAAAAAAATTTAAAGACGTTCCTTTAATGTTTACATAAAAGCTTAACTTAAAAAGTGCTACATTTATGAACTGTGAAATCTGAGCTAAAATCTTCCTGTTCATTTTTTGTTCAAAGAACATTATTTTCTTGGCCTACAGATAAAATACAATTGACTTTAAATTGCTTAAAGTGAATTAAACCAAAGCAGAAAATGTAATAATGTCAATTATTAAGTATATTCATTTTACATATATAAAAACAAATGGATTGAGTGACCTTAGATTGACCTAAAAATGCACTCACAAATCAAAGGTTGTTCATTTGGCTCCTATGGTTCATTTTTCTTGGCACATGCAGTAACCTACAGCTTGTCAACTGTTGTTGCCTGGGGAGAGTACTGCTGTCTTCTCCTTTTTAACAAACAAGGCACAGGCGACCAGTTAGAAACGTTCACACATCTGTAGGCTACGGCAAACTAAATGACAAAAATTGTTAGCAAATGCTTTCATTGATTAATTCTAGGCACCTTCTGACTGCAGGGCTTCAGTGATTACAGTCCGTCTTAATTAAGCCTACTGTACACCTCTGACCATACTGTTGGAAGTCATCATAGAAAATAAATGAAAGGTTTCTTGCAAAAATGGTCTTGAAGAGCAGTACTGAAGAGCTGTTTATATCTTATGTAAATATATTTTATGAATGCTTCAGGTATACAGACCCTGATGCAAGTGAATTTCTGCAGCTGCCCTTTGGAAACTATCATAGCATCAATGCAATTTAAAAAAAACATTCCTGTTTAAGAAAATGCTTGAGATTGATTAAATTTTAAGGTACACTAATCTAAGTGTTTAACATGTATTGGCCTAATCATTAGAGAAAATATTGTAATCAGTGTGGAATATCTCTTAAAATCTTAATACTAGATGTCATGAAATAAAGTTATGTTAACAGATATTATGTCCTTCCAATACTGGGCTCTCAGGTGCCGTGATTAGACTAAGTGTTTATTATGCTGTCTATATCCTCGACAGGTTCAGACTGAAAAGCAATTATTATATTTGACAATTCCCTCCTGAAACAAAGCAGCCAATTTCAATAAAACCACTAATGCTGTACTGCTCCGTCCATGTTGACTACAGGACTCATTCTTCCTTGCCTTTAAACTCAAACACCCTGTTAATCTTATCAAACCAAAAATAAAGAAGTCCTTAATTTTACTGAATCATTATTTTCCTTTGCTCCATAATTTTTTAGATGCCATGGAAAAAAAGGGTGTTGGACTCCATGGTTTTAAGCTTACTACACGGTTAAAGACATATAACAATGGTGTGGCTGCAATGGCCATAACAGAAACTTTCTTACTGCTATAGGATATTATCGAATTATGTGCTCTTGGACCCTTGGACCAGCTTGAAACAGGCAGTACAGTGGCAGAGGTGTCCGTCCATGCAAGGGACCCGTGGTGAAATACAACTGTCCCCTCCACCTTTGAAGCACACAAATTCACTCCTTGCTTACTTTGTAGTCATTTTTCCTGTCTAAAGACTCTGTATGTGCACTGTAATGTTAGGACCATGGTATTACATCACGTTTTTAATCGGTTCTGCTGTGCAACATTGACAGTGTAGAGCGATGCTTCCCTGTTCTAACCCATGGCACACCACTGAGAAGTTAGGAAAAGAAACTAAAAGCATCATTAGCTAAATATTTTCCTAATTATAGCCTTCACATTAATTTAAATCTCCTATTCTAGTGCAATATATTTTAGTTATGTGCTAAATTAAGTACCTGATACCTAGCTGGAACAAAAACTAAAAAACTTGGTATATGGGATCCAGTTGTTTTTCTTTTTCTAAAGCTGCCCTACTGTAAACGCATTTCATTTTTAGACCTCTCAGCTCTATTTTCACGCCTTGCCAAAAACAATATGTGTGGATATATTTCAGTTTTATATAATGTGTGAACATCATGCCCCATATGTCCCGTTGATAAGCCTGACGTTCTAATTTTGTTCCAGCTGTCATCTGCTAGTGTAATGCAGTCTGAAAAGAGCCTGCTCTTATCTTTCTGTCTGACCTTGATGCATTCTTTAGATATGCAATTTATTGGTTGTCTAAGCAAAACAGTCTCTTTGACGGGTGAGTCGCTGTTGTGTGTATATGCTACAGTTGGCAGAAAATTTTGAAAGTTTAATTTTTAAATGTGATTTTTTTCCCCAGATTGAGTCTTAATTGAAGACCTTATGAAAGTTGTTTACAAAATGAATATACAGTACTGTGCCAGTCTGCTCTTGGAAATGTTGGAAAATGGAAAGTGGAAGTAAAAAAGTCAGTTAGAAGGCAAACAGCACTTATTCTGCATCCTTCCTTCTGAGGCTGGTTTTACACCTTCTCAATGATAAAACAATAGGTTAGATTTTCAAATATGTTGCCAAATAAATCTCACTATGCCTCTATATGTTTTCATTATTCTAAGACCATTACATTTCTATCACAAAAACAAATTATCTTATAATTCAGGAGTAAAAAAACAAGTCGAGGAGTTTTTTTTTCTTAGTACAGAGCCGTAAACAATAATTTTTATTGTTTCTATCTAGCCTTTGTATGAACACTGCATCAGTATAAATAAATAATTGTTTCTGTTATTAGTTAAGACTAAAAGTGTACCACTCTTTTTAAAAAATCAAAAGAGATGTGAAAACACAATAAAACTGATTACAAAGACAGTCGTTTCCTTTCTTCGGTATCTCTTCCACAGGTATACTGTACAGAAACGCCTGCATGGGAAGATTAAGCACAGTCTGTTTAATATTACTCTAATATTAAATGCATTTCTCTCCCATATCCTGGGGGGAGGGGTGGGTTGACACGAGATTGGTTTTATTTACTTATTTTCATTGTTTACAGTTTTACGTTAAGCTCCTGCAGGTAAGGTCTTGTGAAAATAGTGGACTGTCTTCCCCCTGTTAATTGTATGACACTGACATAAAAAAGGTGTGACATTTCATGGAAAATCTATTATGAGCTGTGGGCTTGGATAAAGTATAGCGATAAAAAGGGTCAAAAAGACAAAATACCTCCTTTGCGCAGCATGAAATGTAATAGCATGCGTCCTTCAATGTGTAAAAAAGCCAAGGATATGTTACTATTTATGTCTGCAGTTTTTGATTTGCAATTTACTTATTATACAAACTTTATGTATTTTATTCCCTAAAAAGATCAAAGACAATTTGTTGTTGGCTCCGCTTGTTTTGAGCTCTATTGTGTAGCTCTTTGAGAGCCTAGGTCAGAAGGAAAAAAACCTAATAGATTTGTTCTGAAAACTACTGTAGATGTAAAGATTTGGGGATATGACAGATGTCAGAATGCAATTTAAAAATATTAGCCTGAAAATCATAAATTGCTAAGTTGGTAGCAATAAATACGTGTAATATTAATTTCAGTTATGTTAGTATTGAAAAGTGCTGTACAGCTTTGCTACAATTTAATTCACAAGGTAAATTTCATTAGGTAGTATTAAGATTGTCCAGAGTTGTGCCTTTTCTTGGAAATTATATTCTATCCATCTGCTAGAAATCACAATAGAATAAAATCATTTCCGAGGACTGTGTTAATTATTTAATCATGGAAACCCGATGTGTAGAGTGATATATTACATTCCATTTTTGAAGTGTATACCTTGCTGTGCACTGATGTGAGGATTCAGCAGTGTGACACATTTATTACAGACCTGTGACTTCTTCAGGACTGTCCGGTCTTGACATTGCGCAATAACTGGTGGGTATTTCATCAGAATTTAACCTTTTTCCCCACATACAATCTGAGACTCAGATGTTGTTTAGTTCCTGTAAAGTAACCTGATTTTGGGATATCCAGAAATTACTATTGGCTTTTCAATAACAGTCAATAACAGGAACTGTTCAATTATAATAAAACATAAACATTGTTCAATTAAGATTAAAGGTATATCAGTTACTGAGAAATTCAATCACACTAAAGACGAATTGAAAACATAGGAATTCCTAGATTGATTAGAAAACCATTAAAAATAAATTGCAGAGAGCTATGTACTGTACAAACACCACTGTGATTTAGTCAGGTGCCTTAAACTTTAAAAGGCATCAGCTAATTGTTCTGCATTCAAAGTACTTCATCTTATTTTGCTGTGTGAAATCTCAATCAAATAAGCCATAGTGCTGGTGGGTCGGAATATTATGTTTTTGAAGAAACAATGATGTTTCCACCAATAGTAAAAACACCTCATTAAAATCACTTACTAAAAAGTAAATTCATATCTGAAAACAACAGATATTTTACAGAGCTATTCCAGAACAAAAAAATATATCAAAGTTTAGTAACTAAGAGCCCTGACAGCCTGGCAGTGGGTTTTTTGATTATAATAAGTAGTGGAAGAAATGCTGCTCCTAACCTAATGTACATAGCTTATAAAAATGAGCATTCATATTTCTGAGGTACAGTCTAGTGGTTGAACCTCTCATCTTTGAAAGGAACTGCACTCAGCTTATTTTGTTATGACAATAGTAAAATATACAGTACAGAAGTGATTAGGAAAGTTTGCCATCCATATGTCCAGGTCAAAATCTAATAAAAACAATAAAGCATATAGTTAAGTTGTTTTGTTTAATTGTTACTAAGTAACCGCTTTATGCACCTTTCTTAGTACTTCAATATTTGTTCATGATAGTACTCATATAAAAATAAACTTTCATTTTCTGCTACATAATTGTTACAGGCTGACCTCATTTTCTCGCTGTTTATTCAAAGACAGGGCACAAGATTGCATTGTTTTCTGAAGGACCTCATTAGAATGCATTTAGGAAAGTAATCACTGTAAACAATGGCAAAGAAAATACTGATTATTTAATGTTGAGTGCATTGTGTAATAGACAGTGTGACTGCTCCTTTTGTGCTCTGTGTTTTCTTCTGTAATGCTGAGGGAGAAAGGGGAATGCAGCAGGAAAGGTGATGGCTACTGTGTGTACACAGCGGAAATAGAAACATGAGTATACCGTATCAGAGTTTTCACAGGTGTTTAGGAGATCTACATTAAGCAGGAAAAAGTCACTTTATTTTTCAGAGTAAACCAGAGTTTACTCTTAGCAATTAGCAAACCCATCATCCGAGCACTGATGCGCAGTTTGTTGGCTGTTCATTCACATGCAGGATTCTTTATCACATGTAACATCTTGAAATCCATGTTTTACTGATTACAGTAAAAGCACGGCCATGTTGTTTTTGTTATGTTTTAAGAAAGGATTATAAAGAAAGGAAATGACAAACAAATATGATAACAAAACTGAAAATCCCAATTCCTTCGGGTAACACCCCTAATGAATTAGTTAGGCAAATATTTTATTAATTAAGAATCATGTTATAAGTTGATAAACATATAAACTTAAAATTAGAAGACTAGAGGACTTGAATGCTTAGCCCATTCTCCTTAGCCAAACCCAGCAAAACATGTTGTAAGAACTAAAACTATATCTTAAGTAAAATAAATAAACTGAAATGCTGAGAAAATATCAAGATAACCCCCACTCAGCAAATTAACTTTAAAGTTTAAGATGTGTACCAAAAAAGCATGGAATGATATATGTATTATGCATAGTTTACAACTTACCAAAAACTTCTGTTCAGAATATACTGTAAATTAGTCTAATTGGCTCGTGGTTTAGCCAGTATATTAGGCTACAGCAGGTCCAATGTTTTCATATTAAAATACATAGGATTTGCATTTCACAATGAATACATTATTAATTAATCTCTTTTTGATGCTTTTTGTCACTACAACAACTAATTATAAATGAAACATATTGCTGTTACCTCTAAAATCAAAGTAAGTTATCAAATCTAATGAGTTATTTTGAAGTAAATACAGTATGTTTTATATGAACATGTGGTCTCCTCAACATCAAAACACACAGATACAAAGACTGTTGTGTTTCTATTTCTTGCTCAAGTTTTATTTTCTTGTTTAACTATATATATAACTGTGTGATTTGTTATCCTCAGTCTCTCTTACGAGTAAAGCTAATTATTTTAGTTTTTTGTACATAATTTGTTTATCTGTCAGAATTTTCATGACCAGTAAATTGCATTGATTACATCTTTTAGATAGTTATGTTGTAAAAAACTGTTAAACCTTTGTCACTTAGAACCAGAGAATCAAAAGCATAAACCCCCATAATTATGAATTATTGTATCTGTACTATATTTACTTAGTGTGAATTCTGATCATCACCTCATAGCTCTAGTCACAGGAGTGTACTGATAGCACACTGTGTACACCTCTTCTTTCTCAGATTGAGAACCTATTAATTCTGTGATTTTTTCCTTTTCAAATTAACAGGTAGCGAGGGGTTCTCTTTCACAGAGACCCAAACACAAAGTTTAATGTTGATTTTCCATTCTTTTGTTTTTGTTCATTTTATCCACTTGTTCTGTGGCGGGTACACTGTACCAGTAGAGCAGAATCAAGGGAGAGACATGTCACTGTCAGCTCGTTATTTTTTTATCCTGCTGTCTACACCCGGGGCTCGGTTGCCATGCCAGTGTGAGAGTGAGCTGTCAGGAGCTCTTGTGTCAACAAAATCGCAAAAGGGGAGAGTATAACGCAACTGAGATTTTTGCCAAATAAGACCTGGAGTGAAAAGCACAAAAATTCAATTTTGCTTGCGATTTTGTGAGACAGAGATTTCTAAGGCTATTTGAGGAGATACTGATAGGATTTTTGCTTAGATTGGAGGGTGGTACTGAGGGGAGGATGATTGCAATGATTACACAAGTTCCACTTATTATAAAGTTCAACCATTAAACATGAAGTGCTTAGTGCACTTTAAATGACATGGTCACATCGTGGATTCTGTGCTTTTGTTTTCACATCCCGTGCATTTGAACTTTTTCACAATCTGTAGCTCAAAATTGAATTGTTCTCACTGGTAAAGATGTTCATCCTGCTGCTTAAAAACATAAATAACATGAAATAAAGCTCAACATTAGTCTTAGAAGAAGTTTAAAATAATTTAGAGAAATTGACTTAGAAAAGAAAGTGGATAGGCTCGCTAAATGTTCAAATTTGGACAAAAACTTTAAAGGCAGTATTAGAGCCAGTATTCCTATTTATATGCAATAGCTCCACACATTCTTACATGAAATCAGGGTATTGAATTACAGGAATATTATTATCATTGTCCTTTTACAGACAACTTAGGAGAGGGCTTTAAAAAGCCAAGGAAATGTTTCTAAATATAGCAGAAATTGTAGAAATTAAATAAAAAGAAAAAAAATTAAGGTTATGTAATGCGCTAGCTAGACCTCACAACAGTTGTGGTTGTAGCATTATAAAGATTTCAAAGATTTCAATTCTACTTGCGTTCTAATTATTGGTCTTTAGAAATGCCATACACGGAGAGCTTCATAGAAAGGAATCTCTCCAGTCCTGAGCTGAAGGGATTATTAGGGGACTTGATACAAGAAAGGCATGAAGAAATTTTACCTAAGGGATTACTTTATGTTCAGCAGTGAAACAAGAACACAAAGACATACGTTTAAGAAGCTGCCAAGCAGTGCAGCTAAAACGGACAATAACCATCAGACATGAAATGGCTGAATGGGATCCTCAGAGAAACAGGCTACTGCTTCAGATAGCCGGCTCTCATTTGTGACATTCTTGTATTCGTAAAAGTGCTAAAATATAAATTTGACAATGTGATCTTTACCCTTTTCTCATAAAACGATTGTTTTTATATGACATTCTTGCCTTTTTAAAAAACATTTACACAAATGGTTATCTTTATATGACAAGTCGTTTGGTTTTACATTTTAACCAAACTGATATCATATTGAGGCACGGACATTTTAATGTGACAATTTATTTGAAATGCGGTGGAAGTAGCCGTGATGGACATGCACCTCCATTGATATTCACCAGCTTCTAGTATTGCCCTACAGGAATTTTATCTGCTGAAGCCACACATCAGATGTGCCATTTGTTCCATGGCATTGCCCTTTTAATTCATCCTTCCCCTCAGCGTCCGTGCTGGAACTGCCGGTTCTCAAGGTATCGGGGAAATGCCACTCTCATCAGAGTCGTGGTTCAATGCGGGTCGTCCTGTCCGGATATGTGCTCCAGCAAGTTCCTTTGTGTCTCTCAAAGCACTCAAAAAAAAAAGATTAAAAAATATTGCCAGATAATACCAAGCCTCTTTCAAATGTATCCATATAAAATATTCATTGACGTAATTGACGTTATAAAAATATCAAGTTCCTCCGGAAACACTTGGGGATTTTCTGTGAATAATGGAGCATTAGGAGGTAAATGAAGGTATATTTGGTGTAAACATTTTACCACTTCTCTCTTGTACTATAGCATCTAATAAAAACCTTGTTCTCATGTTCCCTGTTACAAGTTCTGATCCTGGTTCATTTTCATTATTTCAACAGCAGCCAAACACAGCGTGTGAACCTTCAAGATATCTTTTATAGAGCCAAAGTGAAGATTTTAAAACCACATTTAAGAACGTATAAATAATAAAATTCACTTAAGTTAATATTCTGTAAACTGAAGCACACATTTTTTTCTGAGATGACTATAAACCATTTTTATGGTGCTTCTTATTTATGCTTTGCCTGCTTTTAAGGAACGCAAGTGCTGCAATGAGAAATACTGTAATTAGTTTCAAGGGACATTTCTTGATTAAACCACAAACCCAGCTCATGTTAATAATGCAAGCATTTGACATTTTGCTAAAAACACCTACTGCTTTTACATTCTCCATGAGTCTGGTGAGAATAAGAGCATCTCTGTTTTTTATTTTCTTAGACATGTTCTGTATTTTTCCCGTTCCCTGCAAACAATATAACAATGAGGCAGACAGCTAAATACTGTAGGTACTGTACTTCTGACTGAGATATGTGTAGTTACAGTATACTGTATCATTGTAAGTGAATAAGTGGAGTCTGGACCACTTCACCTCACCAGTTTTAAAGAAAGGGCTGGATGAAATCCCTGATTTAACTACTAGTTAGTCAATGATCTACCATCAAACAGGTTAGATGGGCAGAATTGCCTTTTCTCCTTTGTAACCATCTTTATGTGCTTATGTTCTTATTAGTTGACCCTGAACAACACAATATACAGTAGTTGAGCAAGTGGAATGACATTCTCCTCCATGGAGTACAATGTCCTTAACTTTGAGGGGAATTTTCTTAATTTGACTTTAAACCTAACTTGTATCTAGAACAGTGTTACTCATATGGCAATGCTTTGACCCTAATTCAACACATGTGGAAAGTGACATGTCTGAATCCTAGATTTCTAGTTCTCAGGTCGAGCTCTTGCATCTTGTGATTGAATTGTGCCCACATGTTTCTGTATTAAAGGGACCTGATACTGCTTGGTTTTGGTGGAGAGTTTGTGTTAAATACTGATGCAAGCCCTCCTTAGATTATATTTTTTTTAATGAAAAATGATATCAGATATAAAGAAGGATTCTGAAAAAGAACCTCACAGATCATACTCACTGAACCCTGTTTGGCAATTTTCCATTACAAAAATAAGTAGTTATTGTTTTTATTGGCAAAGTCCAAGTAGGAAAGATTGAGAAAACAGATGGCTCATTAATACATATGCCGCCAGCATGCCGTTGGTTAAGTAATTTTCAGGCACAGTTTTTCCGAATAGCGTCAAGCAAAACAAATATTTAAGAAGCAACAAGACTGCAACAGACAATCTTGAAACAAACACCCTTGAAAGTGATGATATTAATGAAAATTCATTAGCCATATGTCAACTGACCTCAATAGAGCATGAAAACTATGCATGATGTGCATTTGAGCATTACAGGAACTGTATTCTGGGGACCATCTTGTGTATAATAATAATAAATTTGTAGTTTAAATTTTCTTTCCTTAAAATTTGAAAGAAACAGATTTATTGTACTGTATTTTGTTTACATTCTGGGCTTAACAGAATCCCTGATGAAAAATGCTAGAAAAAAATATCTTCTGGTAAAATAAACGTTTTTGATCATTATCCCTCTGGTTCCTTTAAAGAGTACATAAAAGGTAGGCTGTACAGTATGTATTGGTAAAATGCAACTTTAGAAACACGTTATATGTTTATGTTGTACTTTATACAGAGCGAGTTTTGAACACCCACTCTTGCTCATAGGAATGTGCATTGGCAGAAGGCAGTGCTAGAAAATGAAACAGCCAAATGGGCACAATAAGAATACCCCTGTGTTTGCCACTGTTACCACTGGCCTTTCTGTAATCCTGGGCTTGAGACCCCCTCTCATACAATGTGTTCACCACTGGCCTTCAGCTATTCCTTGTCATATTTCAAGCACCTGCAACAACCCACAGGTCAGATCATCACAGAAGTGTGTTCTGTATGCCCACAAGACAACCTCCTGCTGTTTCTGAAATCGCCTTGCAGCACTGAATGATTTGGTAATGCAAAAGAATAAAAAAGTAAAAGTACAATAGACTGACCTTTTCCTTCTGTATCACTGCAGTTAAGAGGGTTTTTTTTCAATGCTATGATAACATCTACACAAAATGAAAAGTGTGAATATTAAAATGTCATAATTAAGACAGTGAATCAATGTAGTTTTTTTAATGGATATTGATATTCAAATTTCTTTGGAATGCCTTCTGTAGCTCTAAGGTAATCCTGTCAATATTTAGAAAAGAGAATAGAATACATTGAAATGTAAAGTGGGAATTGTGTCCCTCAATTGTTAGGGCTTATTCAGTGCGTATATACATTTGTAACCGTGGTCAGCTCTTCCAAGAGATCTCAAAAGATGTAAATATATCTTGCCTGCTCTAGTACTTGTAAAGATCAACTAACTCTCTAAAAGGAAATCTTTAAGCAGATCTTTTCTTTTGGTCCTCTCTTAAATCTTTAGCAAACATTATTTGAAATGCCAAGGTCAGTAGTTGCCAGCCCTGGTCCAGGGTGATCACTAGTACTTGCCTTTCTTTTTGATCTTCTAACTTGGTTACATAGATTAATTATTTCAGCCAAAACACGTAGCCATTGAGACCTTGTCCTTACTGAGAATTACAGTAAAGCACAATTTCAGTTTACAGTCCACACATAGAATCAATAGTCTTCCAGACCCTAATAGTTATGACGAGTCTATGGTAGCACAGAGAAAAAAGCAATTGAAACAAATGCAAAATGAAGGTACTGTAAAGGTCTGGTGAAGATGAAGAAAAAAAACTACATTATGGATAATCAAATCCAAATGAAGATCCTGGATACTTTTATGCATTTCTTATATTTTTTATATTGGTCTCTGGATGGCATCATTAAATGGTTAAAATAATAATATTAGATAATATTTTGGGTGGCAGGTAAATGTCGATCATGAAGATGAATATAGTGTGGCACCCTCGCCTGGCGTTGCGGTCGAAGAGAGTGGGACGGGAGTTGTACTTGCCAGGCAGGGACTAGGGGAGCCCCTGTCCAGTGTCGCTGACTGATTGTGGAATGGGTGTACACCATCATACCATTGCCCAGATTTATGTAAATCATTTTTTACCTGTACCCACTTACCACCCTAAGCCCCACATACCTCTGCCCCAAATGACCCTAGTGTGTTGTATGCTGCTTTCTTTGGTTTTCTCTTCTTGTTGCTGCTGTGTTGTTAGACGCTTGTCTGACAATAAAGCGATTGTGCTGTTAAATAAAAGAGCTTGAATTCCTGTCTTTCATCCTCGCTGAACCTGCGGTGCTACAACATGATAGAGCAACATGTTAGCAAAATCATTACACTCTATTTTTTGGGAAGAGGAATTCTTTTTTATCGCAATCTAAATGTCCTTTTCATTCATACGTCCTGTGATTGGAAAAGACAGGAGCTTTCATCAGAAGAAGCCTGGCACCAAAACTGTATCCTGATTTTAACTAGAGGCTTGATGGATGAACGATAGTGCCTAACTCTTGATTTCTTTAAAACACTAGTGCTCCTAATTTGCTGTTCTGCCTGCTCTTATTAGGGCATTTTATTCACTTTGTGAATGTAGGCTTTATCAACATGTGTCCTTTCTTTACCTGCTTTAGTGGCTTACATTTTGCAGCCAAAAATCCCAATGCTGTTACTGAAGGTTGCTCTCTATGATGAGGTGATTGGCTCACAGCTAGAAAACTGCCCAGGTGGCAAATTATGACTCATGTAACTGCAGTCTGCCAGAGATTACATGGTTCCCAGATCCAGTTAAAGGTGAAAAATAATTTATATTCCAGGCCTTAACTGAGAAGGATGGCAGCAGACAACTTGATGAGCAAGTGGTATGTGGAAGGTTTACCTCCTGAAAATTTAATCCAGGGAGGTTGCAGACAAATTTCACAGGAACCCCAGAGCAGAGCTGCATAATTACACATGTTGCAAAATATTTTTTTTAGCGTCGTCCTGGTCTGTTGTAATCCCGCCAGGCCTGTCCGGCTGAGCTGGAAGTGGTTCGACACAGCAGTCTCTGGAGACGTCACCCTGTGCTGTGAGCACCCCCTTCCTGCAGCCTGCTGTCGCTCAGCTGCCTCTCCTTCTCTGTCAGAAGCCCCCAGCCACATCCTCCGCCTCTGCAGACCTGCCCTTGTTCATGGGCATGCTCAGGATCCCGACCCCAAGGTCTTCAGCTAGTTGTCACCATTTACAGATGAAGTCTGTCATCCTCCAACCACACGCCACTTTGGCTTGTTTCTATCTCACTGTTTAGTTGCACTTTTTAGCCCAGCTCATGGTACCAGAAAATGTTTTTAGATACAGTATGAATATATTACTTAAATTATTACAGTATGCTCAGTGCTTCCTTTTTTATTTTCTCTATGCTGTTTAAATAGGTTAGTTGGGAAAATATAAATGTTTTAAAATGGAGTACATTATATGATGAGTGAAGAAAGAGAGTACTTTAGGGAGCAGCTAGAAATAAATAAATATAAGGCTGGCTTATTTACAGAAAGAAGCTAAGAGTATGATTTATAATTGTGTTTTTTTTTTTATTTCTAAACCTGAATGGCTGGTAAGCTGGGATTTGTTCCCGAGGAGGTAAAGAATCAAATTCTTCATTTGCCCTTTAGGGTGACTAGAAACAAGTTCCAGGATGGAAGCCAATTTATTTTTAACAACAACCCCCCCCCACCCCCCCCAAAAAAAAGGATTAAAAAAAATATGAAAAGTAATATTCAGCAAACAGTAAACAAATCATCCTTCTCAGTTACATCCTGTCTAAGCAATCGAGAAGATAAGTCTGTCAAGACACTTGATACATGTGTTTCTGCTACAAAGCCTGGGTGATACTATTGGAGTTGAAACTGTTGTGCTGGAAACAGAATGAACCATAGCTGGTCTTCCTTTCATTAAAACGAGACATAGCAGTACAGTACATACAGTACATATATCAGGTGTTATGGCAAAATGTCAAAGATTGTCTCATTAAAAGGAGACCAGCAGAGCTCTAGTTTTCTGATGCTTCCCACATCAGTTACTGTACCTGAGTAGTTTTTCTTGATATGCAAATATCTGTTGTCTTTATGTGATAGATTCATAAAATATGTATGTGATTGTATGCAAAATTGACATTTCAGAATAAACAGTTTTGTGTAAAAAGAAAGCTCTGACAAACGCCTATACTTGTAATGAAAAGGAAGTTATATAAGCTTGTTTTAATTACATGACAAATGTAGTCCCTGTCACCCCATCCTGGGTGTATCCCACCTTACTTCCCTTGTTTGCCGAGATAGGCTCCGGCACCCCTGTGACCCTGAATCGGATGAAGGCGTTAGTGTGAGGCACAATAATATTACATAGTTTAAAATGATGATTCTCTGCTCATTTTCTTGGCCGGTCTCAAGCACCGATCGTGAAGTTTTTGTCACCTAAGCACTACTCTCTGAAGTACCAAGGACTGCTTTCCACTGCATCGCTTCAGTAATGATTGCCCACACCTGCTTCCGATTATCAGTAAAACTACTATTTAACCCAGCCTTCCTATTCACTCACTGTCCAGTCTGGAGGCTTGCTTCAGTCTCTCCGGTCTCTCTCTTCTGCTTGCGTTGCTCCCTTGCCTGCTCTGGGTTTTTGACTTGTGTTTTGTCCCTCGCTTGCTGCAGACTTTGACCTTGATTCTTCTTGCTGTTTTGACCCTAGCCTGTTTTTTTCACTTTGCTCACAGTTGGTGTTTGTGCTTGTCTACCTTGGACTGTTACTTTCTGTCTCAGCTGCTTACCGATTCTGCCTCAGAATCCTTTCACAATCGTTACAGCTAGAAATGTCACGCCCCAACGCCATTACATTCCCAAACCCACTGTTTCCAATTACATTCCTAACTGAACCCATCACATTCCCACATGCACCAGATTCCATAAATTCTTACTCCCAGACCAATTATCCAACCACGTCCCTCTCCCTTCAGAGTTCCCTCACACACCAACCCATGCTCACTATTGAGAAGCCTCCCAAAGTATTCTCTTGTGTGTGTTTCTAACCTTTTTGACTGTTCTCCCAGTTCTTAACCTTTCCTTCTGCCTTTTTGACCACGCTCTTTGGATTTTGTTTTTCGGATTGTCTTTTTCCCTGGTTACCGGACTCATTGCTTCTCCAATCGACCAAGCCCCTGGATTACGTGTTTTGGATTGTCCTTGTGCTACTCCACATTCTGCAGGATTCGCAGTTACACATAAGGATCCTCCCATTCTACTGATGGGTTCCCTGACAGAAAATGGGTGGATGAATAAAAGGTAGTCCTGGAACATAAAATGTCATTTAGAAACCATTTTTTCCAAAATTGAACTTATTGAGTTTTTAAACATGTAGGCCTTTTGTTTTCTTACACTGACTTATAGTTGGGGTGGCCCTATGGTGTGGAGTTGGAACTGCCGGCTCAGAGCTGGCTGAGATCAATTTCCAGATTGATTGGTTATTCTGAATCATCACTTTCTCCACTTCCCAGCAGTGGACTGACCTCCAATTCAGAGGGAGAGCAGTTACTTGTTCTCAGTCCCACCTTGCAAGCAGCACATCCCGGATGATCTCTAGCTTTTCATACCCCTCACTAGGATAAGTGCCCAAAATTGTTAGATTACAGATTTTTAAGAACGCTACTTAAATTCTAAGAATTGAATTTGAAATATCTCTATTTTGATTATTGCTTCCTAATTAGTTTTCAGGAGGAGGCTGTCCATATCTAAGTAGCAGACGACTGCAGAAATACTAAGTAGGCAGATGTAGCACTAAATTACCAATTTCAGCATCTTTGAATTCCATGCAGCTCTAATTGTCCTAATTGTTTTATTTTTAGGTCCATTGCTCAAGGTCAATGAAGATGAGTTACTGTAGACGATCCAGGAATGCATTGAACCCGTAGATTGAGAAAATGAATGATTTTAAAGAGATGAAGCAGGGCAAAACCAAACTGAACTACAATTCCATGTTCCACATACATGTCTGAAAGTTTGGTTTTGCTACACACCACCTTAACTTATACTTTGCAACAACACAGAGCAAGTTGGAAAAGCTTGAAACCATTTGAAAACATTCCCTTTATTGGTCACACCTCTCAGTGCTGGGAATAAGATTGTTTGGGAAAACACAAGACGTTGTCCTGCCTAAATTGTGCTTTTTTATTTCTGAGATCCAGAAAGTTCCATTATGCATTTCTGTTTTAGCTATTGGCATGACAGAAAATTACAGGGAAATTACTTAGGACATTTCCCTAAGGGCTGTAAATAAATAGAGCTGAAATCTGCTGGAGCAGGGTTCGTACTTCATACATTCTTTTGTGAAATGTTAATAAACTGCTACCAAAGAAGGCCAAAAGGATTAAATATATATACAAGTGTAACAGCCCTGCTACACAATACTGTCTTAAAATGTATGTTACTAGCAGCTACTTAATACAAATACATACAGAGAAGATGTAAATAAACAAGTTATTTTTTTAATATTTGTTTCATATTACATCTAAGTAATATTTTTATGCCAGATATGCTCAAGGTACAGTAGTTATCAGTCAGCAAGCCCAGAACCTTACACAGGAGCTAGCTGAACAATATGGTGTTGGTGCAAAGAGTAAGGACCAAAAGAAAGTGGAAAAACTGTGCAGTCAGTAAAGAAGGTAGATTACCTTTTACCACAACAATACCTTGACTCACTAATTCGGGTATTAATAAGTAATGTTACTCTAAATAGTTTGTTTAAAACACATCAAGACATCTTATAATGCTCTTAGGAGCTGACTTATGATTTTCTAAACTTTACTCTGTCAAACCCACTTTTAAATACACATGATAGGTTTATTCCATGCTGAAAAGAGAAGAAAGAAAACACAACATTTCAGCTGTGGAGCCTTCTTCGGGTGTGAGCTCACACCTGAAGAAGGCTCCACAGCTGAAATGTTGTGTTTTCTTTCTTCTCTTTTCAGCATGGAATAAACCTATTACTTGTTCCTTTGTGGCCTGCGCATGCTGACGCAGCTACCCACCTGAACTACTTTTAAATACTGTGAGATATACTGTATACAGTAAGTGGAGGTTCATTTGGTGAGAGTGGCTCTTTTATCTGTGGCTGAAGTGAGCTCAGCCATTAACCGGGAATTTGTTTAACTCTCTGCAGTCTTCTTACATAAGCAAGACAATTCCAACTGATGCTTCAAAGCTGTGGATTTTTGTGCCAGAAAACTCTATTCAGCTATAGCTTATTATTCAGAGAAGTCAGTTTAATGGATGGCTAATGTATGTGAACTAAAAATCCTCAACAAGAGGAATCTAGGTCTCTCTTTGACATGTGACCTAACGGAGATCTGTTTTATTAATATTTATAGTGGTTCATATTAGGAAAATGTATCTTGTCACAGCTGTTTCATTTGAAATGTCTGGGTCTGTAATTCTTTCAGAACAAAGCTTCAACTGCAAGTGATGGCAGGTGTCAGGTGCATCTCTGACCTCTTGAGATGATGAGACTAAAATAAGTAGAAATAATTGAACTGTTCTTGATAATCGTAAGTGGGGGGAAAAAGTTTGGAATTTACATGTAAAATAAACAATTATGAATCAATATCAAAATCTGTGAGGATGAAATTGCAGTATTGCATAGAAACAGCTGCAGGATCGCAATCAAACATTCTGATCTGCCCTCGTGAGATATGCAAGCAATGTTAACCCAGTTTCTGAGTTTCTTTATAATGCACCCTTCTGTGGAATATAGCTCCCTGCCTCACAATGAATTTAGTATTCCTTTTTGAACATGCCAATATTAAGGTGAAAATGAATTGTTTTTAGCATAATGTCTTAGAAAGACAGAGGACTTGGAATTTTGCATAATTTCCAACATCCATGTGTTGGAAAATGGGAAGTGGCACAGAATGACCAAGCCTCGGGAAAGGATGAACTGTGAGAGAGGCTCATTTGCAATTAATTCAGAAATGTGCTTCTAAACAAAGTGTGATAATTACATCAGCAAGGAGACTGAAATGAACTATAGCTAACAAGCTAATGAAATATAGCTATTTATCTTTCTTTCCGTTTTTCAAGTGGTAGGAGTAGCTATCCATAATGTTTTAATAGCGTCATTACTTTTCAAATACACTTTCTTAATTACTTTTCAAATACAATAATATGACACAAAGAAATGTTTTCAAAACATGATTTTCAAAATTGGAAAACTGCTTTGAACGATTTGTTGTGTACTTGTTCATTTACATTGGCATTTCTTTCAAATAAAACTACATACAGTACATTTAAACGTATAAATTCAGTAAAGAGACAATAAAACAGTGATATTGTTGAATTAGTACAAGAGAAAGGAACTGGTGACTTTGATAAAATAGCATAACAAATCAAAATAAACTGATTTGAGTCCATCCTCATAGATATAGAGTGCCAAAGGTAACTTTGAAAACAGAAGTTTAGCATTGTTTGAGCTTGCTTACTGTAAATAAAATATTAAATGATATTGATTAGTCAATTCTTTTTCGCCCCTTTAAATGGGTTTTCATATAAGTGGTTTACTAGAATAGTAAGTGGTAGGTTATTATTGGATCATCATCCATAGATAAAATAATAATTGTAAAGTATGGGAAAAAATATTCTTTTGCGCTGGTGCATTGAAGAATGAACAAGCAAGAAATTGTTTAAAAAGTTTATTGTAACATTTTACTAAATAAATATTCACAAAAAAAATACAGCATTGTTTATTTGCAGGTACAATGATAGCCATTATATCTTAAGCAGAATAGTTATTTATAATCCTTATTATATTTCAGACTTTGCTAACAAATCAAATTCAGTAATTATAGGAAAGAGTTTGATACCCCGTTTAGGAATTTCTAGATGTTCTCTTTTAAAAGATAACAGAATTCATACAAATCACAGTAATGGGTGCTGCAAAACTGGATCAGTATTTCTGCATAAAATTCAAATACAATAATATGACACTTTTATTAAAAAATAATTTCAAAATTTGATTTTCAAAGTAGGAAAACTACTTTGAAATTGGTTTTGTTTGTAAACCAGATTCATTTTTTTTTCATACAGTAGATTTGCAGTTTATTAAAAAACACGAGCTTTTGACAAACGTCCATACCATACATATCCACAGTTTCCAAGTGGTAAAAATATTAATTAAATCTCTTTGCACCAAAGAACTTAAACATTGGTCCATGACTGTTCTAGGCAAGCCCCAGAAAAGATAGTTCTTCTACATACAGAACATTGGCCCTGAAATGAATCCTAGAGTGCTTCAGCTGATAAAACAAGTCAAAAGCAGCACCACTAAAGACATCTGGTTATTTACTGTACATTGCATGAGGTACATTCTCATGTTTAAAAAGCAATATATATTATTTTTTTAATCATGCTTCCTTGAACTGTGTAAAAAAATTAAACACATTTAAAAACATGTATTCCATATTAAAGCACTGGACATAAAAAATAAGCATTTCCATTCCACAATTTTAAAACTGATTATGTATTAAGTCCTTGCATTTCTTATGTTATCATGCAAAAGGTGTCTAATGTGGTACTTAGTTTGTAATGTTTGTTGCAGTTATGGACACCAAGATTGGATCAAATCCAGAATACAAGACATTTAATTTAGTCATGCATCCTGGAAAGCCCTGCTTTTTGTGCAGACCTAGAATTGGTGTGAGTCATACTGTGAAATTGTTCTGCTTGTGTAAATACTAGTACATGCAAGAACTAGTTTTGTTTTGGGTTTTTGTATTATCTTAACACGCTATTGTTGTTTTTGGCAAAGTAATAGCCTTGCTCCTACCGAAGGTTATTTATAAAAAGCAAAACTTCTGATGTGTCTCCCAAGTGATAGACCTTTTTCTAACTTATGGAATAAAAGGAACATTCAGTGTTCATAATACCATTTTTGTCTATCCCAGATGGATAATATACTCATATAATGATATAATGCTATGTATTTCATTACGTTTCTGTTACTGTGAATGAGTAAATTTAAATAAACGCAGTCAGCTGCCATGTTGTATTTGTAATAGGACTGAATTCAATATTCTACACGATACAGTTTTGTGTTCTTGCTGAACAATTAAGCATAAAATAAGACAAAAAATAGTGCAAATAATTACTCCACTTAAATGATAAAGGTAATTGACACTTAATATTCCTGAAAAAATAAAGACTTTGAAATGATTCCTAAGATGCTGTTGTGAGCATTGTGCAGAAAAGAGGTGTTTCAGGGATATTCACTGAACTTGAAGGAGTATGTGGGTCTGGTGCTGCATTCATTATTTTTAACATTTTTCTTAATATACCCACATCCTTGTACCCACTTGCTTTACTGACATCTTTGTGGGACTTTGTGAGAATTTTCCACCTGTTACCATCGCTAATACTATCTGGACTTGTGCAAAAATCCAAGGAAGGCCACCTACGAAACTGCCTCCCTCAATCACTAGGATTGATAACGTCCTCCTTATTTCTTCTTCATGTTTTGCTTTCTGTGGAGTCTGATGTTATTTCTAGAAGTTAACCCCCTCCATCCCTTTGTCATCAGAGCCTATTAGTGTCTGCAGGGGTGTGTGTGTGGAGGAGCGCTGCAGCTCTCAGTGACGGCACTGCAGGCTCACAAGCACCAGCAGGGCTCACTAACAGTGACACATGTAACACATGGCAGGTCCAGAATACTCTGGCCCATTGAAACCATGTGATAACTGGCAAAGCTCAGACTCAAACCAGTCATGTCTGGATTCTAGGCCCAACCTTTAAAATGAACAATTTGTGGAGCTCTATTGCATTCATTTCCCTTGCATATGGCAATTTAGCTGTTCTCAGGAAGAAATATCAATATTTCGATCAATAATGGCTCTATGACTTAGAGCACTAAAAATGATAACTTATGGTAAATTCCCCATCACGATGTCTGAGAATCGGCAGAAGTAAGGCAGTGTAGTGGTGCAAACCACTCTTTTAAATCACAAAAGGAATGGGCATACAATCCATAATCAGTCAGGAATTTAATAACAGGATGTTAATTTTATTACTGACTGGCACTTTACTCAATGACACTAAAATACTAAACTGTCGTAAGCTGTTAACTTTTCACATTACACATTCTGTATACAATACCTATTTTCTTCAAAACAAATTTGAGCCAATTCTTTTCTGAGTAAGCTGAGTAAAATCCACTGTGGGATTAATGGTTTCGAGGTTGTTTTTTTCCTTTTAAAAATGCTTTTTTGTAGACAATAATATAGTACATTTCTCAGCCTTAACCCAGCACGTACTAGCAGAGTGCGTCAGTTCCCTGGTAAACTGATGCTTTATATATTATAACTCATATTATATCTGGGGCTTCACGCTTGGTCTGACTGAAGGCAACCCAGTGTTCTACACAGAGTTACTCCTACAGCTCAGCCTCAGTGATGTCTTGGACACCTCTGTGTGCATGGTGGACAGGGGAAAGTGCTCATAGTCCTCTTCCACAGGGCTACACTTACAGTGCAGCACCACTGATTTCACCTCCTTTTTGAAGTTGTTGTTCAGGAAGCCATAGATGATGGGGTTCACACAAGTAGAAACCATGGCCATCAGGTGGCAGAGGGAGAAGATGAGGTCGTGGTGGCAGTACATGACCGCCTCATAGTTCCAGTCTGCCACCATGTTGAATGTGTTGAGAGGCAGCCAGCACACTGCAAAGACAGTGACCAGAGACACCAGCATGACATTTATCCTCTTGCTGTGGGTCATACGTCGGTTGTCTTCACAGGTTCTGTCCAGCATGTCCTTGCGCTTACGTAGACGGGCATAGATCCTCACGTAGCACACCAGGATGAAGAGCAGAGGGGCACAGTACTGAAAGACCAGTAGCCACATAGTGTAGATCAGCTTTTGCTGATGGGAGGGCCAGTTTTCCTTGCAAACTGCCTTGTCTTCCAAAGAGGCAGTGAGAAGCGACAGCATCTTGAAGGGCTCATCGGTCAAAATGTGGAAGGCCAAGAATGGCAATGAAATAAAGCAAGCGAGCATCCATATGATGACGACAGCAAGGTACGCTTGAGGCACTGTGGGCTTCCAGCCAGCCGGGTTTATGATGAGCTGGTGCCTCTCCAAAGCGATTAGAACAAGGGACAGGATGGAGACAGTCACAGACATGCACTGCACAAATGGCATCATCTTACAGAGGACCTCGCCAAAAATCCAGTAGTCCATTAGGGTGTAGACCACTGTGAAGGGCAAACAGAATGCACACACCATGATGTCTGAGAATGAGAGGTTGGCAATGAAGATACTGGTGACATTGGCCTTCTCTTTCTGCTTGGCTATAACACAAATCAAGCACACATTTCCCACCAGCCCCACAGCCATGACACTGCAATAGGAGGCCACCAGGAAGACAGTGACCCCGGGTGAGACGTTACAAGGCTCTTCCAAAAATGGAGGCAATGCATTAGTTGAATAGTTGAAAAAGAATGACTTATTCGTGGAGAAACCTGGAGGGACCTCATCCAGGCCAGGGAATCTGGTCCTGTTCATGGCACCCATCAGGAAAATTTCAGAAGACACAAAACTGCTTCCTCATTTCAAAGACCAGTGCAGAAAGGGAATGTCAGGGTGCAGGAAAGAAAGCATCTGTAGGCGGAGAAAGAAATAATGGATTAAAATGTAACTAAAATATTTTTAGGTTGTAAACACAGTTTTAAGGTTAAATTTGTGCTTTTAACATTTTTAGCATTGTTTTGTTCTGAGAGGTTTTGTGCTCACTCAGTTTTGTTCTTCCTTGACCAATTCCATAATATTTTCAATAATTTAATGTGCCTTAATATTGTTGTGCTTAATTGTCAGGTACAGCCAAACATCACTCACAAAAGGCAGAGAACAATATTGATTTAGTATGTTTAATGTCAAATGTACAACCTTTAAATCATATTTATTTGATGATAGGTTGTCTTTATCAAAGACATTATGATATCTTTTACAATTGACAAAAAAGAATAGGTTGCCACAGAAAGTGTAGCTATCATGCCTTTTATTTTTGTGTTTTATTTTTTTAACTTACTGTACTGTAAGTTACTTTAAGTAACTATTTTTTAACTTTAAGTTACTACAAAATGAACGTTTTTGGAAGATTTGCAGAGGAGTTCTGGAAGAAATTGTTTAATCCTTCCATTGTAATGACTTTTACATGTTAAAGATGTTAAATGTCAAAAGTCATGTTTCCCTAGAAATAAAAGCCGGAATGTCAGCAATGTTTAAGGCTAAGAAGTGAGCCAAGAACTGAGGAAGGAAGGGAAAACAGGCTTCTAAATTTCATCATGTTATTGGGGGCTGTTGAATCTGAATGATGTAACTGTGTATTTTAGATACAATTGAAAAAAATACAGACTGTCAATAATGTTGTAGTGCAAGTAGTTCAAAAAAGAATATGAGGCCAAAGGTAGTCATCCATTATAAACCTTCCAATAAATGAATCATTGGATTACAGCGTAATTATTTAATTAATCCAGATGCATAAAATGAGTTGGATAATTAAAAATTAGCTGGGGCAAAGACATAAAATGCAATGGAAGTGCCAAGGTTTACCGCCTCTGTCACAGGCAATTAGAGGGACAAATAACCAGCTGGAATTTCAAAAGAGAAATGAAACGACTTGCAGCTCTCTCTGTGAAGGAACTGTGCCTAGAGAGAGTTAAGAGTTTTGGGTGAATAATTAATAACTTTAAAAGGCACTTCTTCCCATCAAGTTTACAAACTCACTGATGGATTGTATGTATTTTTTCCCCAGTCATTTTTTTTCTTGGTAGTTCCGATGGGTAGGTGCATCAGCATGCGTAGGCTGCAAAGGAACAAGTAAAGGTTTATTCCATGCTGGAAAAAAAGAAGAAAGAAAACACAACGTTACGGCCGTGGAGCCTTCTTCACGTGTGAGCCTCACACCTGAAGAAGGCTCCACAGCTGAAACGTTGTGTTTTCTTTCTTCTTTTTTTTCAGCATGGAATAAACCTATTGTATTTTTTTTCTTGGTCCTTCTTGCCAAATACACATTATAGATTGATTATGAGTCTTTTACAAAATACTACATAGCCTTATTACCTCACAGGCAGCATAGTTCATGAAAAGAAGATTAAAGTTGGTAAATGGGGTTGCATTATGACTTCAGCTCATTTTTCTGACTTCATTGTACTTAGTGAATTTATTGACCTTAAAGAATCAACATTATCGTCAAGTAAATAACGTACAATCCCGGCCCTTAAAACCTTTTGTATTCCCTGTACAATGTTTCTTTATGTTTAATGGTACTGATGATACTTACTGTATGTTTACTAATGATACTTAATTGTATGTTTAAATTTCTTTTAGCTTCTACTGTGAGTCCATTAAATTATATTTTTAGCTTGCTAGACGTACTCTGCCTAGATATCAACTGTTTTATCACTTGAGCCTAAAATATATCGAAAACAACTGATAAACCATTAATTAAAGCCCTTCAGTTTGAAGCATGTTATTTTTTAAATGGGCAGTAAATTACAGTCTCAAGCCAAAAATCTCAGAATACTACTGAAAAGCCATACTATGAACATTCATACCCTGGAGGCTTCTAGGGTAGGCAGTAATCATATTTACAGAATAACAAATAAGGATTTTTTTCACATTTTTATGAACACACCAGGCATTGGAGCACAGTGGATTATTCTACCGCCAGCCAGCAGCTGTAGTTCAGTATTTCCAAATATAAATATGAATATAACATTACTTCACACCTGACTATTTTATTTATTAGCTTTCAGCTTAACACATCAGCTTGCAGATGCAACTATTGTTCATGTTATTGAAATATACTGTCATAAACTGTCCAAAGGCTAGTGCAAAATAAGTTTGTCATTTGCAGTCTATTATCCTGATTTCTAAGCACTGTATAAATAAATCTGTTATAGCCTCTGTTTGGATTTTTAAACATAGTATTAAGAACAATCACAGTTTGAAATCATACTGTGTTCTCAAGCTGTGTGACGTAATGCTGTTTGGACAGTATTTGTTTTGAACTGTGTGTGCATTCTTCTTTGTATTCACAGGTATTTGCCCAAATATTTTAAACTTTTCTAATTTACAGCTAAATCTGAGTGCAATGCATCTTGTGAAAAGCCATAATTATATTAACTTTAATTTATAGTAATAATTTTGTATTGTGCAATTTATTGTCCATATACTGTAAATAAGATACGAGCCGCTCAACACATTTGTAATGCAGAAGACAGGAGCTACACTACATGAATTTATTCACTACAGGAATTTGTCATTTATAATATGACATAAAATGCGGGTGATTTCTTGTCATTATTATACATAAGTCACTTGGATATAAAATCAATAAGTCTAAGACCGAACTGCCAGATTGAATTCTTTTCTTACATATAATTTCTAAAACGTCATGATAACAACAGGCACTGGGAATACATACAGTACAGTAAGTTCATCCCGCAAACCTGTCAGGGGATGCAACACATATTTCACATACACATGGTTAAATAAACCTTCTTTGCATGTTAAATTGCAGTAAAATGTAGTGAATGGTGTATATAGGGTATAGTAAAACAAATGGGAAAAAATCACAAAACAAAGTAGGAGGATGGTATAAGCATAGTAAATCCTGTAAAAATGTGTGATAAGGTTTCCATTTAGCTTTTTAATATAGCTTATGAACTATGTTGTCTAGTTCTCCTGTTCGCAAGGTGACTTGTTGATTTTGGATGTTGCATATCTCTGCTCAGATACATAGATGCAAATGTCACAGAATAACAGTAAATGCAGTAAATGTAGTTTATTATTTGGTTTTCCTGCAGTTTATTTATGACCAAGATTTAAAAACATAAAAACAATTTAGTTATGCTGGGTGTATTGTTTCTGGGGCATACGGTAGTAACACCTAGCTTTTGTTTTGTTTTTTTGTAAACTCTTAATGATATCAGATTGAAAGATTTTAATAGGGCAGCTATGGAGAACTCCTTTATCATTTAATGAAGGCAGATGTGGAGGTGAGATTAAGTTCAATTGAAAATTCCAGTAACCCTCTTTTTTTAGTAGAAAATACTTCCCCTTAACCATAATTGAACTTTGACAAATGGATATGACATTTCCATTACCTGAATATAGCATTTTTCCATTCACCCTTGATTTGTTACGGCCTTTTTCCAAAATACATTTGATCACATTGAAATTGTATCACTGAAAGATCACCAACACAAGGATTCAGACAGAAATTTTATTTCAATAACACCATCTTATTTATGCAACTAATGTCTTGTTCTTGTAATCTATGCGTCCTCAGTGAGGCAAAGCTTTACACCAGAAAATAGTATATTTCTCTAAAAAGAGCACAGGAAGAGGAATAGTATCCAAATTAGTGTCAAACCAACAGATATTTTTTCCTGGTGCCTGACTCCTTTTCTCACACATGACTCCAAAGAATCTTGAAAGAGGGCAAGGAAAAAACAAACACATTCAGCATTAATCCAAGTTACTGTCTCAAAGCTTAAATAATTCTGTGCCTGTAACCATAATGGAATATAAGTTTGTGTCATCAAAGACCCACTTTGACAGCTGTCATTCAAATTATGATCACACTCATGTATTTATTTCCTGATAAAGACAGAACATGTTACATTCATTTTTGGATCCTAGATACACAAACAAGAGACTAAACCAAAACAAATATAGAAGATGAAAAGGTGTTCTTTGTTTGAATTGTCCTGTGCTGATCATTCAGATTTTCAATGATAAATTGATATTCTGTAAATGACTACTCAGTGCTCTGTACTTGTTTTTGGTAAATGCAAATTTAGATGGAAAAATAACCTTTTCTTTTAGACAGGAAAAAGGCAGCAAAATATTTTACTTTTGTTTTTAATGAATATATAATTCTTACTACCATTTTAATAAGTCAAAAAATAAAGTATTTCCCATTGTTATTTCTTTTTGTGAGCTGTATACTGTATATCTTACACATCCTATTTTGGTGTATTTTGCAGGTTCAGAAATAACTCCCCCTCCTCATTTTATTGCCCCTATTGATGCACTAAGCTGTAAGAGACGGACTTGAGTCTGCCCTGCCAACATAGACAGTAGTAAATAAGTAGACAGACAGCCACATCCACAAAAATACTCAGTATATGACATATTTGATTTTCAAGACATTCCTTTCTGACATAAAGCTTAAGTTCAGCAGAGAAATAAAACTTACCTGGAAATGGTTGAAAGATCATGTTATCACAAAGCTTGAATATTCATTAATTTGTTTCAGTATTGCGAAAATAATGCTGAGGCAGGGGAATCAGATGTAGTGCAGTTCCTTGAAGACTGCTCTGTTAATACAACCAGTCTCTTTTTGTGCGCACTGCATATTGGAACACTCCTGGATAGTGAAGTGTTCAGGCAGCAGCATGGAGCAGTATTCTGAGAAGAATTAGACTTTCACTAGAGCTCCACTGCCTTCTAGTGGTGTCACAAGTATTAAAAAATACTTTACACAGCTACTGTATAATACTGTATGTCGTGGGAGCAAAAGAACACTTTTTTCTAATTGAAGGAAAAGGTTAATTTTGAAATGATCTTGTTTGAAAGCAATCTTAGGAGGGAGAATTAGAGACTAAGGTTTATTGATTTCTTTCTTTCTCCCTTTCATTGTATTTGTATCTGCCAGACAAAGACAACCCCAGGTGATAACCATTTATCACGGATAAATTACTGTACATTGCTTTCCTGTTAATATCACACAATGGTAGTAATAATGGCTTGTATGCAAATTAGCACTGCCACCTCAAAGCTCTTGGTCCCTGGGCTTGATTCTTGATGGAAGCCTCCTGTGTTTCCCTGGGAGCTCTGGTTTTATTAAACCACAACGTTTCTATGTTTATATGTTGTAAACGCACTCTGAATGGAGAATTGTGTAACTCAATGTTTCTGGGGTGTAACGTTTCAAACTTTATCTGCAGACAAAGCACCAAAACTGCATTGTCTGAGATGGTTCTTAGTGGTTCCTCTTTCCCAGGCTGGGATGTTTTGACACAGGAGAAATATAAGCAACACAGGCATTTTCCTTCCATACTGTTACAAAAGAAGACAAAGGTTGCTTAGCCCTGGTCTTAGACATCTGTTTGCTGCCTTGTTCTTCTCTTCCCAATAATCTTGCACAGTGATGAATGTTTCTTCACATTTACATACAAACCCATGTCCAATCCTGATTAAAGACGTATGAACTAGTCTGAGCGTGCCGATGCGATGTGAACCTTCATTTAATTAATTATCGCATTGTGGTATTGGAGAAATTAAATAACAAAGCTGCGTAAATGATAAGGAAAACATTAATCATGCAAATTGCATTTTAGCCTTGACTACTCAGGAAACCAATTCAAAGAATTATTCTAAACATTCTTTTGTGTTTCTTCTTTTGAACGAATTTGATTGTGCAAGCTTGTTGGTTTATTACCATCTGGAGTCTGGAGAGGATTCTATTGCTATAATAATCCTAAAAGAGACAGCACGCAGTATATTTTTTGAAACCGTAAAGAATTACCTTTAAAACGGTTTATTGTATAAGAAACAGGCTTATTAAAAATTGGTTAGTATTGAAAGTATCTAGACTTCTAGCATGTTATCTGCCTGTATTTAATCAGACCTTTATTTAATAACAGGGACATGTTGGATGCAATTTGATTTATTTCTAAATTTCATTGAAACACATTAAAAAACTCAATCTCATTTTACAGGTCATTTGTTTAGATGAGAGGTTATCTGTCCCTTGATATTTTCCATAAAATTAATAGTTAGATCAGTTACATACTACACACAAGCAGGACTGGGGAAGAACATGTTATGACAATGAATAAGACACAAAAGCTTGTTAGTGCTTTGCCTTTAGAACAAAAGCTTGTTTCTAGTCTTAAGGTATCATCTGCTGCTGATGAAATCTGATGTGTGGTGAGCGTCCTGGCGCATTATAGCTGCTGTCGCATCATCCAGGTGGATGATGCACATTGGTGGTGGTGGAGGGGAGTCCACATTACCTGTAAAGCGCTTTGAGTGAGTGTCCAGAAAAGCGCTATATAAGTGTAAGCAATTGATTATTATTACCCTGAGTGCTTCACAACAAAGCCCAGATTAAATCCAGACTACCAGCCAGCCGCCCACGAGAGCACAGCAAAGAGCTGGCTCCCCAGGCGGAGAGGTCAGGATACAGGCAGCCGACAGGGAAGTCCGGGCAAGCAGGGAAACACGAGTGGACAGAGAACTGAGGGAATAGAAGCAGACCGGGAACGATAGGAAGGCAGGAAGAACTCCGCTGGGACACCGCCGGCTGGTGGTCTGTAAGGGAAGGGAAAGGGCTGAATATCGCCAGACAGAATTTAAATAATCCGCAGCACCTGATTGACTACCTATTGCAGTCGGACGCTACGAGTGTATTTGCGTCTTCAACAACAGGTGCAGGGCGGGCAGGAGGGAGGAGGCGTGGCTCGCAGCTACTACAGCTGCACCTGACCCGCAGCTTCACAGCGGAGTGGTGATGACAACAGACTTTAATATTTTTTCCCTGTCCATGGAAAAGATTAAGAAAAATATAGAAAGGGCTCCAAAGCTAATTGTAATAGGATATACTGCACGTGTGTTGCCGTGCATGGCATAATGTGGCCTTCGGATGTAACATCTCCAGAGATGACAGGCTTGACAACGTATTAGACACACAACCTAAAGAGTTAATATCTTGCTTTGATCCTTATTGGTCATAGTGTGCAGTCATTTACTGCACTCGCTGGCTGAATCGCTAGATCTGCTTTCGCGGATATGTTTACATAACAAGGAACTCAAAATAGTTGGGTGTGCCCTGATTCCTCTGCTAATATTGACTTTAAACGTCAATCCGTCTCCAAATAAAACTAGTGTTCTATTCCAAGTCATTTCTGAAAGATTACAAACAGATATTTAAAAAGACAATGTTCTGAAGGAGAGAGAAAGGCAGACCAGGTACAGAGACAAGGAGAGGCTTCAGCTACAGAACTGCGAATCTTAGAAAACCCAAATCACAGAACATACAGTAGCTGTGCATGACTTCCATCAATATGAGACACATTCATATGATAGTTTTGTATAAACGTGGTATTTAAATTATTACACTGCCAAATACATAAATTAGAAGGACTTTTGACACAAAATTAGTTCAATATATATTTATTGACAAAAAGGAATAATTACAGTCCCCTTGAGTTAGACAGCAGTAAAGAATTAATGTTGTAGCAGAAAATAGAGAGGAATATATTGTAACTCTTGTGAAAAACAAACTTCGTTGCTGAAAGGTTGTTGCCTCTGATACCATAAAGAATGCTCAGAAAAGCAGCAGTCATATCATTTACTTTCTGAGAGACAGGGCTGCCTGCCTCCCAACCAGAAAATCAAAATGTCACACGGTTAAGTAAATATCACACCCATAAACAGATCTAAATTAAGTAGATCATGTTCTGTGGTGCTGTTTCTTTTTTTAAATTGATTCTGTTGCAAGAACAGCACAAAAAGCACATTTAAAGCCAGTTAACAAAATACTAATATATTGGGTGAATTTAAGTAATTAAACACATCTAAATATGTACATATAAATGGGCAACTGACTTCGATAATACACATTTGTGCAATAGTAATATGACATGAAACTAATATCTTTCTTTTTATATCATAGCACAATTATTACGTATAGAGATAACAAAGTAACATCATATGCCATCCTAATATCTGATATCATTCCCAGTTGTTATTGCCAATTTTCCAGATTAAATTAATGATAACATTCTGTAGTTAAACGTACATTACCCATTTCCGCACCATTCTTTGCTATTTGTTGTAAATGTATTTTGGGCATCTCAACTATTTAAGAAAACAAACTTTGCAATATACACATAAGGTGTATTACATAAGTCACACTTGTACGTAACACATTTGGCTCTGTGGCTAAGGATATGCGCCTGTGACTGGAAGGTTGCCGGTTCAAATCCCGCGGCCGGCAGAGGAATCCTACTTCGTTGGGCTCCTGAGCAAGGCCCTTAACCCTAACTGCTCCAGGGGCGCCGTACAATGGCAGACCCTGCGCTCTGACCCCAAGCTTCTCCCTGTCTGTGTGTCTGTGTCTCCATGGAGAAAAGCTGTGGTATGCGAAAAGATGAATTCCTAATGCAAGAAATTGTATAGGGCTAATAAAGAAACATTATATTACATTATTTTTGATGGTGCTAAGAAATGTTTTGTCCTTACCCTTGTGACGTCTGAGCTTTTTATGATTCCACAGTAAATGGGTATTGCCTTGAGAAGGATGAATAATTTATATTATTTTATAAGTTATAAGTACTACACAAAGGGTCGGCATCCCAGATAAGATTTTTAGAGCACTGCCCTGTTGTAAACACTGGTCAGTAGATATACTGTATATAGCACTTTAAAAATATTGAAATAAGCTTGATGTAATTGGGAGGGACTTCAGTGGCCCCATGCAATTGCAGCAGATTTGCCTTCAAAAGGAAAAATTCAAATTTAAAAAATACAATAAAAATAATGTTTTCATCTAGACAGGATTGAAAACAGATTGGACACATGGAACTGGAACTAAATAATGTTCAAATTTTGTTTTTCAAAGTCAAACAACTTTTACAGTGTGTTTTGTACCAGAAATAGAAAAGCTACTAATTTATTTTCCTATTGAAAATACATTTAAAATATTTTGTAAACAAATTGGAATTACTGGTTTTCCCCAGAAATGAAAGTTGCAATTTCTTGGGGACTTGGACTGACTCTGGGTATTTTTTTCACTTGAAAAATTCTGTTACAATGGTATTAGAATGAGGATGGAGTTCAGGCCAGACTAGGGTTAGAGTTACGAGACCCAGACAATTCTGACATCTATTATACTTCTTTTTCCATTAGAAATGACAAATTGGTGAGAGTTTCCCAATAGCATCCATTTTCTTCACAGTTTTATTTTGATGTACTTTTGTATGATGATTCCTGCACTGTCTAGTCCGGCAGTAAACCAGCACTAAGTATGTGAAAAACAAAAATAATGCTGGGCAAAAAGTAACATTGTTTCTAAACTTTACTTGGGCCACAAAGTATAGCAACGAGGTTAAAAATATTCAAGTACTAACAGAATCCTAACCCTAACCCTAGCTGGGGTTTAAACTGAATAATTCTGCAATGTGTCTCTGAAGCCCTCCATTTAACAGATGTAAAAAAATGTTCCAGAAACCAAGAAATAGAAACATAAAATTCAAATCTGTTCATAAAATCTCTTTTAAAGCTATCTTCTTCAATAATGAGCCAAATCTGAGTTTTTTTTTTTACTTAAAATATTCTGTTACAATGGTGTTGAAATGAGGATGCAGTTCAGGCCTGACTAGGGTTAGGGTTACGAGACCCAGACAATTCTGACATCTATTATACTTCTTTTTCTACTTGAAATGACAGGCTTGAGAGAGGAAGCCCAATAGTATTCATTTTCTTCACAGTTTTATTTTGATTTAGTTTTGTAACACAATTCCTGAATTGATAATGCATTATAAGCATGTATATGCATCTGAAAAACAAAAATGAAGATTGGCAAAATATACAAATCTATAAATGTCTGTGATCGAATAAGGGCTAGATTGCAATTTAAGTAAGACTAGTTTTTCACTCTTGACTATGAAACACGCATTGACAGTTTTGGATACGTATCCAAGGTCATGTTATCTTCAGTACTCATTGAGAAGTCGTAACTTTTGACTAGTATGTTTGGGAAAATTGCTTGACAGTGATTTAAAATTTAATAGTATCTGTCTGCTTGTAAGTAAATACTATTTTTACAGTGCTCAAGGAGTATGTAGATGGCAAATGTAAAGCATATATAAATGCATTGCAGAAATATCTGCTTTTCTGCAAATAAAAATGTTAAATAAATTATTCTTCTTAACAGACCTTCTATATTTTATTGTATGAGAAATCAGACGTGCCCAAAGCCACAGTTCAACAGAGCTGCGCAAGCCATTCCCATAATACAGAAATAGGCAGCAAGCTCAGCAGTCTCTCTATAGCAGTTTAAGTGGATTGAGAATCCTGCTCCACTGGTATTTGTCATCCTAACAGTATGCCTTTCTTTCAGTAAAACTGGATTAACACGTGCTACAGTGAACATTAAAAAACATGCACATGTGTCAGGTTTATAAAAATAAAGGTATTAGCATGGAAAATCTATAGTTAAAAAAAGACAATAGTGAACAGAAATAAGCTCGCCACGAGAAGGAAGTACAGGGTTATGTAATGTACAGTATGTAATTAGTAGATCTTCTTATTTTCGTTGCTTTATTATTGCTATTGTTTAATTATGTAAAGCTTAATTATTATACTGTACATGGTTTTACAATTTAAACATGAATCATCTGCTTGTCTAATACAATAATGTCTGTTCATAAGTGAAATGGGAAACATACAAATTCTGTTTGGACGAGTAACAAATTTGTTTGTAAATAAGGACCGGACATTTTAATTCATGTCACCTGAACCAGGCACTACATCATTTTTATGATCATCATCATCAAAACAAGGCTATTAAAACCTTGAAACAAAACAAACACAATGTTGTGGTGAAATGATATACTGTAAGGTTTAATTATGATTACTTATGTACATTCAGTTTTGATCCTTCTAGTTTAAATTACTTGTATATCCCTGGTTCCAGAGGATCCACCACTAGGAGAGTACCCTTGTGCCCCCTTGCTAATGAACGATCCTTTCAAGAGCAACACCTGTGCCTTTTGTCCCCTCCACAAGTTTGATAGCTCCTCCCATTGCCCAGACGGTGTTGCTTCACTGGGTCCAGGAATTCCAGTTGCCGATCTTGCGATCTTGTGTATGGTTCGCAAGATCAATGTGCTCCCTTTTATGTGCACACTGCCCAAGCTTGGCCCTTGGTTTAGATGTCTCACATCATTAGAAGTTTGTCACTTAAGTGGGTGGGGGTATTGTCATGCTCACCCTCACTCAGGTGCAGCAGGGTGATCTAGCATTGACGTGACCAGCATTGGTTGCCACGGAAACCTATTAACAGGAGACTTGGATCACCTGGAGATGATTTATGACCATGCCCTTTTCAGTTGTTTTATTCTCAACCTTGTTCCTGGTTCATCCCTGGCTTGTTACTTCTCCATATTTACTTGGCTTTGAACCCTGATAGCATCTATGACACCCACTTGTATAACCCTTGTGACTTACTGCAGTGCTTCCCTGGATCTGACTCTCCACTTGCTCTGACCACCTCTTGGATTCCCCTTTGTGCCGTGGACTGTGCTTATGATCTTAATACTTAATGATCTTCAAGTATATTACACAGAATGGCTTTAGAATCAAAAGTAAAAACCTCAATCAAAATAAATGACCTTAGGCTTGTTTGTATTTGATTACTGCATATATTTTTTCTTTCTTCAAATTTATTTTTAATTTAAAATAGCCAAGTTTTTGACGTATTAGAAATATAATATAGAATTATTTATATTAAACACAATTGCATCAAAAGCAATAAGAATTATAGATTTGTTCTGGTTTTAGATATATATTAAACCATTTAATACCCAGATTTTGAATATAAATTCGCTGTATGCTGTTACCAGGTTTGCTTTTAGACTGAGTTTCAGTTGAATATGTACAAGATTGTCATCACATTTATCAATACCTGGTGTCGTGTATAGAGCCTGTTTCAGGTTTAAGGGAACTGTCTGGTGGATGTATAACTATCAATCAGTATGACGTGTGTTTTGAAGTCTCTAGACAAATACTATATGTTTGTCCATATTTTAGTACCTATTCTAGTTACATATTATTATTTCACTTTTGTAAGTAATTGTTTTACAGTCTTCCATTTGAAGATATCTACTTTATATCAACAAATATGCTTTATCTGAATTTATCAGCATCATCACTCGACGAATATTAAAATTTACCTTGGGAAACATTGGTGGGAATATGGAAACATTAGTCCATTAAGATATGAAATATGTTTATGAAGCCTTACATTCTGTATTTAAAGACATCACAACAAGGACTGCAAACTACTACATTTTTACTGTTTCCTTTTCCAGTCAATGCAAACTGAAGCAGTTACTGAATTACAGTATATTACCCAAGTTCTCATATGAATTAGTATTCATGGATATCCAGTGTTGTACTTGTCTCTTATGGTTTAACATGGTTATGCACAGAAGAGAGAAGACAAATGTTAATGGGCAATGCCAAATAGATTAAGGAGGACCTAGGAGAGAACAATGTTTATAGCCTGCTGAAAATGTATTTGATTTCTACTGTTTGGGTAGATTACAGCCCATTTTCATTGAAACCATAAAGCTCACACAAGTGCAACAACCGCATATTGATTCGAAATGCATGGAAGAAAGCAAAACTCTTGTGCAACAGAGAACCAACAGCTAAATATTAAAGCAGGTGGAAAAAGTTTGGATAAAGGTCAAATCCACAACATTTATCTGCACTCCTTGGAGTGATCATTCTTCAGGACAAGTTTCCAGGTGCAATCCTTCTTGTTCACAATCATCTCACATTGAGGTGGAAATTGAATTGCAGTTGGAATTCTGTAAGGGAAAAGAATCAATAATACAAACAGATTAAATGAATTAATGAAAGAAATAAAAAGGGGAGCTCAAAGCAAAATTCTCCATGATGCCTTGTTCTGTTGTTCAGCTTTTTGAAAAGCTAAGTTATCTTTGTGAGAAAAACAGCACACACCTTAGAACAAGTTGATTCTATTTCAATAAGTAGTTGAATTATCTTAAATATTTTAGGATCTATATAGATCAGAAGATCTTAGTTCCTTGAACAAACAAACAACAGTAGTAATGAATACAAACAGAGCAAATTATATGGTACATTTAGATTTTCAGATGGCTTTAGAGAAAGCACCTCAGGCATAATTTGAATTATGAACGAGTTAATGGTCAGGAAACAGTCCTTTACAGATAAGAGGTAATTAGTGGAGTAATATGGGGATCTCTTCATTGATATGAATGGTGTATATTCTGGCATAGAAAGTAAACTACTGAAGTTTGTAGATGATATCAAAATAGAAGGTTCAGCAAGACAAGAATGTAGCAGGTGCAAAGGGAATTGAAAAAGAATTCAAGATCGCTCAAATACCTGACAGTGTTTAATAAAAACAAATGCAGATTGTTGAACGGCGGGCAGGACAAATATACAGTAGGCTACAAATATAAAAGGGGAAATACTGAGCTTGAAGAACCAACTTATTGAAAATACTTAGACATTTATTTTATTAATGTCTTCTAGACAGTGTGTGAATCTATACTATAATGAAATCCAGTTCAAGTATTCAAAATCCTCAAAGAAATTGAGAAAGTCAACACAGTGGACTTTGTCCAGATGTTGTCCTCAAAATGAACAGTGAAACTAGAACTAGGGGACACGAGTGGAGTCCTTCTTTACCCAAGAGATTGTGTTTGGAACAAGCTACCTAGCCATGTGGTTAAAGTCAATAGCCTAGCATCTTTTCAAGAAACAGTCTTGAAAAGAGACTATGAAAGGGTCCAATGAAAGTATTCAAAATACTCAAATGCATTAATAAAGTTAATCAAGGCAATGCAGTCAACAGCGAAACATGATGAAGGGTGCATGATAGAAACTATTTAAAAATGAGAACAGGAGGCATGGGAGTTCCAAGGTATGTTTTAAACTGTAGTAGCAAAAGGCTCTAGACATATTTATACATACACCCCTCGCCCAAACCTTAATGACGTATTATACCGTATGCAAATAAATAGAACATTGCATCCTTGAATTGGCGGACCTCCTGAGTTAAAGTTCACATTTAATCACCTAGGGTGTTGTAAAATATATTTTATACATGCAAATACAGGCAAAACATTGCACATATCTTTATCTTTTTAAAAAGAAAATATTGCTCAACTGCAAACACAGCTGACTCTATTGAGCTGTGTTTTGGCAGCTGTCAGGTTCAACCCTGTTCCATATCCTATTCACGGACTTTAGTTAGAAATGTTTTAATTTGATAAATATCACGTGTACTGTATTTAAATTCCTCATGTTTCCCTTTCTTGGTCGGGGGAGTTTTCTAAATGGATATTTCCTTTAAAAAAACACACAAATGGGAGCTTCACAACAAGTACAAATGTCCCTTTAGTGTTATTTTTCAGTTTCTTTAAGAGCCTTTGGCTGGTTGGATGGTATTGCTGTCAAACTGGTGTTGCAGCCTGTGGTGCAGACATCCTAAAGTACAGACTTCATATTCAAATCATTCACATTAAAGGGATTTTCATTCCTATTATGCAGACTACCTTGTTGAAACATTTCCTTTTGGTAATTCATCATATGGACTAAAGAGATATTAAGTTTCCAATTTAAGATGTTATTCTGGGAGGTACTGCTACTAGTCAGGTGATGTGACCTATCTTTTAAAACAAATTTATAGTGAGGCTAAGTTTGTTTAGAAATTAACCACATTCAGTTATTTTTTGTGAAATGCTTAGAAATAGAAGAAACACTAGTTCACACTGACCATGACTCTCTAGAGTCTCTCCGGGCCAGGCAAGAGTGCCAAGCTTTGGTATTTGAGGGTATTTCATTAGTCTTTAAATTTCTAGTTTCTCAACAATAAGCAAAGGGTTTGACTTGTCCACTAATGTGAATAAAGAGCTCAATAATATAGGGCTCAGGTTGAAGGAATCCTGGACTCCCCTAGATGCCTTCTAACACTACAGGACAGAAGGCATACCTCTCTCATCTGGATTATTCAATATGCTAATACTCCTATCATCTCCAGTGACCACAGCAGCTACCCTTTGATTTATCGCAAGGGGTTCCAACTTACCTGTCTTTATGACCTGTCTGTCATCCCTAAAAGCAATCTAAAATAAGCAATAATTGTTTTTAAATATAAGCAAGCCTGGGACAAGATTAATGGTTCCAACTCAGAATGAAAACTCCAGTGACGTCAGATACAAGAATTAAGATATTTTGTCATTTAGAGCAAAACATGTTTTGTTAAACAAAACATCCTGGGAAGAATATTGCATTTCCGATTTGTGATAACAATTTAGTTTTGTAATAGGTGTTTAAAGACCAAGCTCCAGGGTACAGCAGTACTGTAGGACAGACTGTGAATTAGAAAATAGAACACAATTAAGCAGAAAGCTTTTGTTCTGAAAACTAGTTTTTTATTATTTCTGGACAGCTTCCGTCATTGCTTGTAACGATAAATTACTGTGTGATGTGAAAATTGAGCATTAGGGTTTCTGATGAAGTGTACAGCTGTAATGAGACACAGGCTATAATATGTTAGTCATGCATTTATTTTTGTTGCACAAATTAATGCATTAATAAAGTTAATCAAGGCAATGCAGTCAACAGCGAAACATGAAGAAGGGTGCATGATAGAAACTATTTAAAAATGAGAACAGGAGGCATGGGAGTCTGGAACAAGCTACCTAGACGTGTTTTTGTATGCAACACCATCTTTTTTAAAAAGGTTCTTAATTCTTAATATGTTCTCAATATATATTTTCAACAATAGGAACCATAAGATACAAACATTAAATCTTTTATTAAGCTGTTAATTAATGTACAAAATTAGTGAAGTCATGTGAATCATTGCAAAACAATTATTTAGGAATCAGGTTAAAGAGCAATATGCACAGAGAAGAATGAAAATACCCACTTGTTACAACAGGAAATGCCGTGTGTACTGCATTCACAGTCATAGCAATTCCTTATCCACTTGGAACCAAATTCATGAAAATCTCCATCCATTCCTTGACAACCTACAATTTACAGAAATTAATTATGCATGTTGTTTGAATTCTCAAATGTGCAATTCTTTCTGCTGTATTCAGGTCATTGTTGGAAAAAACATAATAAAAATTAAATAGAAAAAGAACTACAATTGGCTTTTAAGGCTTAAGGGCCATATAAAGCTCATCTTTTACAAAAGGCAAGAAACAACTCCATTTATTCTTTAAATGACTTCCTCCTGTTGAAGGTGTGGGCTTTAAAAGTCCAATGTAAACTATTCTTATTAGCTCTGGACAAATTGTTCTGGATTTTAACAAAAAAACTAGAGATGTAGCATTTAGTCTTTTACACTGCAAGACTGTCAAAGCCTAAGCTTTATAGCTCTGGTATTTGAATAAAAAGTCACTCAGTAATCCCTATGGGATTGTTTACATTGCTACACAGTGAGTGATTATGAAATCAAAGTGTCAATATGTATATATGTTAAAATACCCAAAGTATAATACAGGAACATATTTCAATTTAAGATAGTTGGTGGGAATCTAACCTGGATTATCAAATTGCATTAAAGGTATTACTGTCTGCTTAGGTAAAAAGATAATGGATACTGTTTAATTCCCTTATTAAAGTTCACACTTCAATATATTGTATGCACTGAAGGCTTCGCCTAAAATTAAAGAAAGGCTTTAAAAACAACATTTTCTAATATTTACCTAAAACAAGTCTATCAGAATGATTGCTTTGATACTTTCTGTTGTCTTAATGTGACATCACAGAGGAGATTTTTTCAAAGTGTACTTGCCCAGTTTGGGTAACTCCATGTAGCAGTCTCCTCTTGCCATGGCCACAGTGGCAAGCAGTCCAGCGACGAAGCACAGCAGGTGTTTCTGTGCAGATGAATAAATACATAGGTGGGGTTAGTCATCCCTCAAAATATGCCAATTCATTTTCTTTTTAGCTAAAAAAAGACATTCAAGGCCAAGAAGAGTGAAAGACATGCATGTCTGAATAAATGGTCATAATCTTCTTGCTAAATGGCTACTATAATAATTACTTTAGCAACAAAGATGATCTGTATCTGTTGTTCGGGACTCACTTACTGTACCTAAAAGAACTATAGGTAGTCCAGTATTACATGCTAGTCATCATTTGAGTATCTACTGCTTACTGCTGATTAACATCAAGCAACTCCCTGTTTCCACTGAAATAAATGAACAGGTCAGTGCTTTTCATCATACTGTGCAGTTATTGTGTACATATACTATTTTGTTATTTCATTTATTGAACCATTGTTTCCATATTTATTACCCGTATTACCATTATTTAGTAATGGTAATACAGAAACTGCTGTAAACTATATGTAATTTCTTTGTTATAGAACATAGTGGGATTTTATTTGTTTATGTATGTAATCATGAAACAACACTATGAAAAATGATGAAGAATTACGTTCTGAAAGGTGAATGTATCGGAAGTTCATTTTAGTAGAAAAAGAAAGTAAATTTGGTTTAACCAACTACAGAGACAGACAGGATTCTACACAATGCAACAATTGCAGAATACGTAGAACATGGAAAAACTGGTGATTCATGAAAAGCCAGATGATAAAGCCAAATCTTTTTCTGAGTTTTAAAAATAGGTCCTGAAATGAGGATAATGTAAGGAACTTCACCAGCTGTGTAAATAGAATGAAAAGCTCCTTCTCCCACAGTTTACAGTCTAGTCTCAGGGATGGTCATGCCTGCTGTTTTCTTTGATTTTTAAATAAAAAAACGAGCCCCAGCCAAGCTTTGAACTTACCATTCTGAAGTTCCAAGGTATGTTTTAAACTGTAGTAGCAAACGGCTCTAGACATATTTATACATACACCCCTCGCCCAAACCTTAATGACGTATTATACCGTATGCAAATAAATAGAACATTGCATCCTTGAATTGGCGGACCTCCTGAGTTAAAGTTCACATTTAATCACCTAGGGTGTTGTAAAATATATTTTAGACATGAAAATACAGGCAAAACATTGCACATATCTTTATCTTTTTAAAAAGAAAATATTGCTCAACTGCAAACACAGCTGTCTCTACTGAGCTGTGTTTTGGCAGCTGTCAGGTTCAACCCTGTTCCATATCCTATTCACGGGCTTTAGTTAGAAATGTTTTAATTTTATAAATATCACGTGTACTGTATTTAAATTCCTCATGTTTCCCTTTCTTGGTCGGGGGAGTTTTCTAAATGGATATTTCCTTTAAAAAAACACACAAATGGGAGCTTCACAACAAGTACAAATGTCCCTTTAGTGTTATTTTTCAGTTTCTTTAAGAGCCTTTGGCTGGTTGGATGGTATTGCTGTCAAACTGGTGTTGCAGCCTGTGGTGCAGACATCCTAAAGTACAGACTTCATATTCAAATCATTCACATTAAAGGGATTTTCATTCCTATTATGCAGACTACCTTGTTGAAACATTTCCTTTTGGTAATTTATCATATGGACTAAAGAGATATTAAGTTTCCAATTTAAGATGTTATTCTGGGAGGTACTGCTACTAGTCAGGTGATGTGACCTATCTTTTAAAACAAATTTATAGTGAGGCTACGTTTGTTTAGAAATTAACCACATTCAGTTATTTTTTGTGAAATGCTTAGAAATAGAAGAAACACTAGTTCACACTGACCATGACTCTCTAGAGGCTCTCCGGGCCAGGCAAGAGTGCCAAGCTTTGGTATTTGAGGGTATTTCATTAGTCTTTAAATTTCTAGTTTCTCAACAATAAGCAAAGGGTTTGACTTGTCCACTAATATGAATAAAGAGCTCAATAATATAGGGCTCAGGTTGAAGGAATCCTGGACTCCCCTAGATGCCTTCTAACACTACAGGACAGAAGGCATACCTCTCTCATCTGGATTATTCAATATGCTAATACTCCTATCATCTCCAGTGACCACAGCAGCTACCCTTTGATTTATCGCAAGGGGTTCCAACTTACCTGTCTTTATGACCTGTCTGTCATCCCTAAAAGCAATCTAAAATAAGCAATAATTGTTTTTAAATATAAGCAAGCCTGGGACAAGATTAATGGTTCCAACTCAGAATGAAAACTCCAGTGACGTCAGATACAAGAATTAAGATATTTTGTCATTTAGAGCAAAACATGTTTTGTTAAACAAAACATCCTGGGAAGAATATTGCATTTCCGATTTGTGATAACAATTTAGTTTTGTAATAGGTGTTTAAAGACCAAGCTCCAGGGTACAGCAGTACTGTAGGACAGACTGTGAATTAGAAAATAGAACACAATTAAGCAGAAAGCTTTTGTTCTGAAAACTAGTTTTTTATTATTTCTGGACAGCTTCCGTCATTGCTTGTAACGATAAATTACTGTGTGATGTGAAAATTGAGCATTAGGGTTTCTGATGAAGTGTACAGCTGTAATGAGACACAGGCTATAATATGTTAGTCATGCATTTATTTTTGTTGCACAAATTACATTTTCTTCTGGAAGAGCAGAGCAGTACTATATTATATTATCCGCTTGTACACTCTGGTATTGGTCTATTCCACAATAACTTCCTATGCAACATCTCTTTATATGATAGCTGTGTCCTTTATTTACAGTAGATATCCCTTTACATGTCTTGGAATGGTCCTCCTTCAGAACAATATTACGAGTACAGGTTTCCATACCCAGCAATTCAAAACATTTCTCTGGAAGACGAGACAAAGGAGGGAACCTGATGAAACAAGAAATTATCATAAGATTTTTTCAAAATCTGCTACAGTATATATAGTAAATGAAGTATTTTTATTTGTTTCACACTTCTGTACTTTCATTGCAGATACTGTATATTATCTATAGTATCAGGGGGTTATATTATCATGAAGCCTTATCTTGTCCAACAGCATAAGGCGGGGCTAGGTTAACAATGATTTGAGGCATAAGACACCTTATAAGGTGTCCTAATATATGCATTATATGCAGCTAATACAGTATATACTGAAATTGAACCAATGAGTACTGGCACCCATTGTATTTGTTTTCCATTTTTAATGCTTCTCAGTATATTTCCATCCCATTCATAAAATGAGTTTGACTTTCCATGTTTTACTTTGTATGGAGATTTATTGCAATTAAACAGTAGTCAAAAGTATTTCAAATATAGACTGAGCATTGAACAAGGTTTTGCTGTATGTACAGTAGTTTCACTTAAATTGTGTGATCAGCCCCACCTGTTCAAGTAAACATTTCCAGCTACATGTTTAAGTGGAGAAGAAACATCCTTCCATTATTCTGATGTACTGTATATAAGCTCCTGTTAGATGCACAACTTTAAATGTTCCGTCAAATGTTTTCAGTAAAATTAGTCAACATTTTTTCTGCAGACTAGAAATACTGTACGTGAAAGAATGATCATTTTGACTTCTGGAAAGTGTGTTCACAGTCAGTTTTTTTAGAACTACAAAAAACCAAACAGAATCAACAGGATGCACAAAATAAATGAAAATACCATAGAAAACTTACTCCATTAATGAATCTTTGAAAATGTGATTTAAATATATATATATAATATATAAGTCCAAAGTGAAAAGAGCCGGAGTGCCCTTAAGGAGGAGGGACTACAATCAGTCCCATTATCAGTCCCAATCAGTGACATTATTAACACTTACATTTCTACAGTATGTACCTACAGCATATACTGTAGATCAATAACCTTTCTTTTCACCATCTGGAACTCAGTATGTGAAGAATTAGACAGAAACACCTAAAATAATGGAATCCTGAACATGGATTTTGAGAACTTTAATCAAACATTGTGATTTCAATTTTGTGTAGTGATGTCTTTCATACCCTAACTGTTGTTGGTTAGGATTTGCTAGTGAAGAAACTAAACCAAGAAATAGGAACTTAAAAATTCAAATCTGTTCATAAAATCTCTTTTAAAGCTATCTTCTTCAATAATGAACCAAATATGAGTATTTCTTTTTTCACTTCAAAACTTCTGTTACAATGGTATTGAAATGAGGATGCAGTTCAGGCCAGACTAGGGTTAGGGTTTAGGGGTTTAGGGGTTAGGGTTAGGCCAGATGGCTTTTTCCTCTACTTATCAGCCCCACTCTTACACAGTTCAGGCCAGACTAGGGTTAGGGTTACGAGACCCAGGCAATTCTGACATCTATTATACTTCTTTTTCCACTTGAAATGACAGGCTTGAGAGAGGAAGCGCAATAGTATTCATTTTCTTCACAGTTTTATTTTGATTTAGTTTTGTAACACAATTCCTGAACTGATAATGCATTATAAGCATGTATATGCATCTGAAAAACAAAAAATGAAGATTGGCAAAATATACGAATCTATAAATGTCTGTGATCGAATAAGGGCTAGATTGCAATTTAAGTAAGACTAGTTTTTCACTCTTGACTATGAAACACGCATTGACAGTTTTGGATACGTATCCAAGGTCATGATGTTATCTTCAGTACTTATTGAGAAGTCGTAACTCTTGATTCGCCCGTTTGGGGAAAATTGCTTGACAGTGATTTAAAATTTAATAGTATCTGTCTGCTTGTAAGTAAATACTATTGTTACAGTGCTCAAGGAGTATGTAGATGGCGAATGTAAAGCATATATAAATGCATTGCAGGAATATCTGCTTTTCTGCAAATAAAAATGTTAAATAATTCTTCTTAACAGACCTTCTATATTTTATTGTATGACAAATCAGATGTGCCCAAAGCCACAGTTCAACAAGGCTGCACAAGCCATTCCCATAATACAGAAATAGGCAGCAAGCTCAGCAGTCTCTCTACAGCAGTTTCAGTGGATTGTGAATGAGCCCAATTACCTGCTCCACTGGTATTTGTCATCCTAACAGTATGCCTTTCTTTCAGTAAAACTGGATTAACACGTGCTACAGTGAACATTAAAAAACATGCACATGTGTCAGGTTTATAAAAATAAAAGTATTAGCATGGAAAATCTATAGTTAAAAAAAGACAATAGTGAACAGAAATAAGCTCGCCACGAGAAGGAAGTACAGGGTTATGTAATGTACAGTATGTAATTAGTAGATCTCCTTGTTTTCATTGCTTAATTATTGCTACAGTATTATACTGTAATTGGTTTTACAATTTAAACATGAATCATCTGCTTTTCTTGTCTAATATAATAATGTCTGTTCATAAGTGAAATGGGAAACATACAAATTCTGTTTGGAGGAGTAACAAATCTGTTTTTAAATAAGGACCTGACATTTAAATTCATGTCACCTGAACCAGACATCATTTGTTCTCAAGCACTACATCATTTTTATGATCATCATCATCAAGACAAGGCTATTAAAACCTTGAAACAAAACAAACACAATGTTGTGGTGAAATGATATACTGTAAGGTTTAATTATGATTACTTATGTACACTCAGTTTTGATCCTTCTAGTTTCAATTACTTGTATATCCCTGGTTCCAAAGGATCCACCACTAGGAGAGTACCTTTGTGCCCCCCTGCTAATGAACGATCCTTTCAAGAGCAACACCTGTGCCTTTTGTCCCCTCCACAAGTTTGATAGCTCCTCCCATTGCCCAGACGGTGTTGCTTCACTGGGTCCAGGAATTCCAGTTGCCGATCTTGCGATCTTATGTATGGTTCGCAAGATCAATGTGCTCCCTTTTATGTGCACACTGCCCAAGCTTGGCCCTTGGTTTAGATGTCTCACATCATTAGAAGTTTGTCACTTAAGTGGGTGGGGGTATTGTCATGCTCACCCTCACTCAGGTGCAGCAGGGTGATCTAGCATTGATGTGACCAGCAGTGGTTGCCTCGGAAACCTATTAACAGGAGACTTGGATCACCTGGAGATGATTTATGACCATGCCCTTTTCAGTTGTTTTATTCTCAACCTTGTTCCTGGTTCATCCCTGGCTTGTTACTTCTCCATATTTACTTGGCTTTGAACCCTGATAGCATCTATGACACCCACTTGTATAACCCTTGTGACTTACTGCAGTGCTTCCCTGGATCTGACTCTCCACTTGCTCTGACCACCTCTTGGATTCCCCTTTTTGCCTTGGACTGTGCTTATAGATAGATAGATAATACTATATTAATCCCGTAGGGAAATTGATGAAAGCCTTATGATCTTAATACTTAATGATCTTCAAGTATATTACACAGAATGGCTTTAGAATCAAAAGTAAAAACCTCAATCAAAATAAATGATCTTAGGCTTGTTTGTATTTGATTACTGCATATATTTTTTCTTTCTTCAAATTTATTTTTAATTTAAAATAGCCAAGTTTTTGACGTATTAGAAATGTAATATAGAATTATTTATATTAAACACAATTGCATCAAAAGCAATAAGAATTATAGATTTGTTCTGGCTTTAGATATATATTAAACCATTTAATACCCAGATTTTGAATATAAATTCGCTGTATGCTGTTACCAGGTTTGCTTTTAGACTGAGTTTCAGTTGAATATGTACAAGATTGTCATCACATTTATCAATACCTGGTGTCGTCTATAGAGCCTGTTTCAGGTTTAAGGGAACTGTCTGGTGGATGTATAACTATCAATCAGTATGACGTGTGTTTTGAAGTCTCTAGACAAATATGTATGTCCATATTTTAGTACCTATTCTAGTTACATATTATTATTTCACTTTTGTAAGTAATTGTTTTACAGTCTTCCATTTGAAGATATCTACTTTATATCAACAAATATGCTTTATCTGAATTTATCAGCATCATCACTCGACGAATATTAAAATTTACCTTGGGAAACATTGGTGGGAATATGGAAACATTAGTCCATTAAGATATGAAATATGTTTATGAAGCCTTACATTCTGTATTTAAAGACATCACAACAAGGACTGTAAACTACTACATTTTTACTGTTTCCTTTTCCAGTCAATGCAAACTGAAGCAGTTACTGAATTACAGTATATTACCCAAGTTCTCATATGAATTAGTATTCATGGATATCCAGTGTTGTACTCGTCTCTTATGGTTTAACATGGTTATGCACAGAAGAGAGAAGACAAATGTTAATGGGCAATGCCAAGTAGATTAAGGAGGACCTAGGAGAGAACAATGTTTATAGCCTGCTGAAAATTTATTTGATTTCTACTGTTTGGGTAGATTACAGCCCATTTTCATTGAAACCATAAAGCTCACACAAGTGCAACAACCGCATATTGATTCGAAATGCAGGGAAGAAAGCAAAACTCTTGTGCAAGAGAGAACCAACAGCTAAATATTAAAGCAGGTGGAAAAAGTTTGGATAAAGGTCAAATCCACAACATTTAACTGCACTCCTTGGAGTGATCATTCTTCAGGACAAGTTTCCAGGTGCAATCCTTCTTGTTCACAATCATCTCACATTTAGGTGGAGTTTTTACTGGGGTTAGAATTCTGTAAGGGAAAAGAATCAATAATACAAAGATATGAAAATGAATTAATGAAAGAAATAAAAAGAGGAGCTCAAAGCACAATTCTCCATGATGCCTTGTTCTGTTGTTCAGCTTTATGAAAAGCTAAGTTATCTTAGTGAGACTCAATAATTTGAGATTATTGGACTGCAAAATCCACTATGAACACTTACATTTCTACAGTGTGTACCTACAGTATATACTGTAGATCAATAACCTTTCTTTTCACCATCTGGAAATCAGTATGTGATGAATAAGACAGAAACACATGTCTGTCTCCCACAGTGTTCTCTTGGTTAGGGGTTCCCAGTTTGATTAAAAACGGTTTCAGAGGGCAGAATCTTTTGAAAAAGTGAGAATTATTGAGAATGGTACAGTATGTAAGGGGATGGTGTAGAAGTGGGTCTTTTTATTTTTTTTGTAAAATAATGGAATCCTGAACATGGATTTTGAGAACTTTAATCAAACATTGTGATTTTAATACACCCTTTTTTCTGAAGTGATGTGTTTCATACCCTGACTGTTGTTGGTTAGGATTTGCTAGTGAAGAAACTTTTAGACCTGACAGAGATTCATGTCTGCTGCTGTAGATATTCTACTGTTGTTTAATCTTCTTCTCAAATAAAAGACTGGAAATTGATTAAAAAAATATTTAAAGATATATGTGCGACAAGGAGATGACAGAATACTGCTTCCCTTGCTACTTACATACTGCAACAGTCAATCCCATATTCAGTGCAGGAGCACTTAAAGCAGTCGGCAGTCTTCCATTCTGATCCAAATTCATGCAGGACTCCATTGCTGTCATTACAACCTGAAAAACAAAACCACAAGGTATTGTTATTCTTGTATTTTCCCTTCATAAATTAAAATTTAATTGTTTAAAATGTTTAAGTTAACATTGGCAGTGACCTCATTACAGCTTATTAGGTAACGCAGGTAGAAAAACAAATATACTAAGAGACATTAAAAAATATTTATTTTAGTGTAATTTAAAGGAAATGCAATTAATGCAATACACAGCTTCTTCTTTTTCTTACTTCAATATTGCATTGAACATCTCTAGTTTTTTTGTGGAAGAACAAAAATATAAAGCATCTTAATTGAAAACCATCATAGGAGACGCAGAGAGACATTGTATTTTTGTACTTTGTGCACTCAGTTTAGTGTTGCGTACGATGATCGAGACTGTAAAACTGTTATATTGAGAGGCAGTCCTACATACCTGTTGGAAGGTTATATATGTCTTCAATGATCAGTGGCTCAAATGTGCAATAGCCATTGCACAGCAGAGCAGCGCTCAGGATTCCAAATGCGACGTGGAGTAAATATTTCTGTAAAAAACAATGTTATTCAGGAGTTACCCTTCATTTTAAACAGCAAGCTAAGTAAAAAATAAAAGGAAAGTAGCATTGTAGTGTTAGAGTAATATAACCAGAAAAGGCAATATTCAGTATTGACTATGGACAAATTAACAGTATGTTATTTTTAAGATCTCCTTCCTAGTTTTTGCTCTCATTCCATGGGTTTAATGATGTGTAATGGATTTGTAAAGTCTAAAGTAGTCATTCAAAATCTTGTTGTTGAGAGAAAGTAGATTAAGGAACAACATCCTGTTGATGGAGAATATTATAACAGTATATTAATACATAAAAAAACAACTCAGGTGGGTAGCTGTGTCAGCATGCGTAGGCTGCAAAGGAACAAGTAATAGGTTTATTCCATGCTGAAAAGGGAAGAAAGAAAACACAACGTTTCGGCTGTGGAGCCTTTTTCGGGTGTTATAAAAATTACTCTTTTTTAATTTATTTTGAAGATATTAATTTTAACTTACCAGGAGCCATTATTTCTTTATGATTAATTTTAACACTAAATTCAAGGACAGAAAGCTACTGTTTGTTGATTTAAAAGCTAAAGTTTTATCTTGACAGATCTGTTGTAGAGGAAAGCAGTAAAGAGTACCTTTAATGTATGAAAATTCATAATCAACAGTGAAGTTAAGCCCTCCTGCTCATCAGAATAAACACATTGTGTACAATATTAGTACACTTACCATCTTGTCAGTCCTCAGCTTCTCTTTTTCTCAGGGCAATGAAGTATGATGATTCTATGCAATAAGAGCTGTTTATATACTTTTCAAAGTCAAAAGTTGTGGATGGCACCTCCCATCTTAAGTTAAAGTCAAGGAAAAGTTATGTAAAATAACAAAGATGAGATCTTTTCTCAAGGATAAATGTCAATTCTGTCACAAATTAGTGAGGTCATAATAAGGATTTTCATTGTAGCTTTCTTTCTTTCGTATGAGTTAAGAAGCTTAGTTTTTTCAATTGTTTGAGAAAGTCCATTGTTCCTTAAATTCCCATGCAGAGCTTAGTGTCCTCCTCTCAAATGTAAACCTTCTGTCTATTCTAATGGTGAGCATCCTAAGTGATTCCCATGCATCTGCTTTTCATGATCAGCAGCTTCTACTGTGCTCCAGTTTGAGCCTGAGAAAAAGAATTGGTAAATGTTTACTACATTTTTTTCTTTCAAACGTCAATGAAAGCTAACGTACATATTCCCTTGATAAAGAAACTATTAAGATGTGTATATACTGTACAAAGGTCTTATACTTCATTCTCATGGTGGAGATAGAGAAAACATCTGAAGAATTAGCTAAGCAAACAGAACTGGTTAGGCTCCATTGTGTGCTAAACTCAGAACAGCCATATCTGTGAATGTGAACAATAGAAATGTGTATTTTGTTTAAGATTTGCACTGGCTTTAAGGCTTAACATATTTCTTTTAGTTTTTCCATCTTTCAACTGAAAATAGACCACATATCTAATAAATGTAATAATACCTGAATGAAACATCTATATGTTTTTGTTTAAAGATTTGCATTGGCTATAAGGCTTAAACAAGATTTATATTGTCTTTATATATTTCTTTTAGTTTATTGACCTTTACAATGCACTGAATATCTAATAAATTGTGTATAATGGTTGCCCAGTGATTAGCTGCCTTGCAGTGCTGGGGCCTTCAGTTCAATTTCTGACCTGGGGTGCCATTTGTGTGGAATTTGTACAATATGTTTATGTGGGATTCCTCTGGGTGCTCCGGTTTCCTCCCACAGTCTGAAGACATACTGGAAGGATAACTGGCTTCTGGGAGATTTGGCCATGGTGTGAGTGTATGTGTTTGTATCTGTGAGTGCCCTGCCATGGACTGGTGTCTCACCCAAGGTGTATCCTGCCTTACGCCCATTGCATGCCAGCATTGGCAGTAATCTACTGGAATGCAGCCTGCATGAAAGGGGAAAGGGGACAAACTGGGTCAGTGCAGCAGCTGTCTTTTAAAATGTTATAAAAAATATGGGAGCTGTCTCTGGTGGAAATGCTCCAGACTAAGGTCTTTGCAACAGTTCACAAATCAATGGGAGAACAAAACCTTTAAAACAGCCTAGTAACGTCTACTTTTTGTCAATCTTTAATAACATTATTTAAAGGTTAAAAATGTCTGATCATTTGCGGTAAAATATTCAGCATTACAGTATTTACAAAAAGTTTCTAAAGAATCTTAGTCTTCTTCTGTACAAAGAAAGAAAAAATAGTTCTACCAAACATTTAGGTTAGAATTGCTCACGTGGTCTCTTTATAGTTTGTCAGGTGACTCCAGTCAGCTGATGCAGAGACGTTCTGAACATGGCGGAACTGTCAGAGAGTCATTGAGAAAACAAGAGTGTTTATTTTCTTGTCAGATAAAGTACGAGGGACTTAAGAGAAATTCTAATTCAAGGTAAGCAAAATCACGCTGATATCAAAAGCTTAGCGGGAAGCGTTTGGCTTGTCTATGTTAAAATTCCTATTTTCCGCGGCCAAGCGCCAGTTGTAAAATTACGTTTGTGTTGAAAGAATCTTTCATTTTGTTAGTCTTATTGAAATTACTAAAACGCCTGTTCTTAGATAACGTATGTGCTAGTTAAGCAAAGAGTGTTATCACAGTTTTCATTAGAAATGCTGTAGATCTCTAAACCAGCTTCATTCGTAGCGATGATCTTTCAATCGGTTAAGTATGATCCATGATGACCTGCAAAAAAATATATCTTTCTTGATGGCTACGTCTGTAACTTGCACTTTTAATGATTAAGCAATCTAAAGGAGTATAGCCAACTGAACTTCATCATGATAGGTAGTTTCAGGCTGAAGATGTTCAATGATCGCCATTGACGTTTTAATTTTAGTAGTAATGATGATAATAATACATTTTGTAGTTATAGGAGACTAGGTTTTACAAGATGCTTATGATTCTAAGTTACGTTTAGTTGAAATAATGAATTGCATTACGAAAAGCAGAACAAAACTATTGCCAGTTTTTTGCGTACTGTGTTCGGTGAAGAATTGATAGACGCACTTATTTTCCTTTAGTATTTTGAGCAAAGAATTCTTAAAGCGCCTGCGTATCCGTAAACAACCTCACGAACTTTGAAAACAGCATTTTATAAGTGAATGCCAAAAATGTCCCTAGCTCTTTTATTCATGCATTATGCAAATCTTTAGAATAGCTGATGTATGTGAGAAATGAGGATGATCAAACTCAAATCCTTTAATGGTTTAAACTACTTTGCATAGTCATGTGATATCACTTAGTTTAATTTTTATTTCTTAACATCCAGGTTTAACACAGAGCAAAATTTAAAAACCTTATAGTCTGATTTCTAGATAGCATCGTTTGGGAGCTTGTTGTTAACCATGCAGTCTTTGCTGAATGATTCTGTAGATGAATGGGCCGACAGCGCCATTAGCCAATGGACCAACCGAACAAAATGGCACAGAGGGAGAACATATCTGGGAAAGGCCTTGGACTTTGGAGGAAATGCGCAAAACCAGTGCAAACTGGTCATTAGCTGCGGATTCTGGGGTAATTCAGTTTGGACCATGAGAAGTTGCTAAGCCAGAATTATACCAGCCATTAGGTGAAATTCTATATGCCTGTATATAGCAAGCAGCTATATCAGCCAACAACTCAACAACCCACTGTAGCTCAGCAGGTGTGAGCCTGGCCAGTACCTGGATGGAAGACCTCCTGGGAAAAACTAATGTTGCTGCTGGAAGAGATGTTAGTGGGGCCAGCAGGGGGCGCTCACCCTGTAGTTCATGTGGGTCCTAATGCCCCAGTATAGTGACGGGGACACTACACTATAAAAAAGTGCCTCGTCCATTGGGTGAGACTAAAACCGAGGTCCTGACTCTCTGTGGCCATTAAAAATCCCAGGACAATTCTCAAAAAGAGAAGGGGTATAACTCCGGCATCCTGGCCAAAGTTCCCATTGGTCCTTACCAGTCATGGCCTCCTAATAATCCCCATCGCCATGAATTGGCTTCATCACTCTGCTCTCCTCCCCACTGATAGCTGATGTGTCATGAGCGTTCTGGCACACTATGGCTGCTGTCCCATCATCCAGGTGGGGCTGCACATTGGTGGTGGTGGAGGGGAGTCCCCATTACCTGTAAAGCACTTTGAGTGGAGTGTCCAGAGAAGCACTGTATAAGTGTAAGCAATTATTATTATTATATTAAGGCAAGACTGGAGCAATTTAACATTCTTTTCCACTACTTTTCCTAATCATTATTCACAAACCTAGAAAAGCTTCTGGATTTCAAATGTTTTAAGTATCAGAGTTGGGTATCCTTGATTATGATCCATTTTATATGTCATATGTTTGCTAATGAAATAAATATAAATAAGAGCAGTGTATGTTTTATTGAATAACTTTATGGGCAAACATATTTTAATCGCTCATGGGTATACAGTATGTCTATGTTTTTTGTGTTCGTAATGTAATAACAGACCTTTGTATCGGCTTACAATACATTGTTGGTTGTTACGGAGGTGCAGTGTAGAATATGCTTATTTCCTTTTTCATTGTCTCTGCAGCTTCTTCTGTTCCTCCAAGACTTCTCTCAGCGAATGCTGTCCAAGACCCATGAAATTGAAAAGCAGCTTGATGGCCTCATTCGTGACACAAAAGCAACAGACTGCTGCCTGCACACTGTCTTTAATGATTTTCTCATGCTCTCAAATACACAGTTCATAGAAAACGTATGTTTTCTCTCCATGATTCTTTATGTTTGCCTGTGCCAGGGATTTTTTAGCATTGTTCCATTAACATTATTGCAGCATTCCCACTGTGTTTATGTTGATTCAAATCCTGTCGTTTGGTGAAAGCAACGTGATTTTGTGAAAAGATGAGTGCTTACAAAGAGAAAAAAAGTTGTTGCTTTCTTCATTACGAGTATTATTTTTATAAATGAAGTTATTAGATGACGGAAACCATTCTCATTAGTTTTTATTATTTGTCCTTAAGATTTGATTAATAAAAAGTTAAAAGCCATGTATAACACAAATAGGAAACTATTAGTCCCATTTGGTAAAATATTCACACTAAACTGGTCTTAACTGTCTAATACAGTAATTAACAATTTAAACATTGCATTTTCAAATTTTCTTATAACAATTTTAATGTCTTTGTATTTACTTTGTGTACCTTTGCCTTAAACTATTTACCTCTGCTTTTTTCTGATTATGTTAATGTTTGTTTTTCTAATTTATCAGCGAGTTTATGACGAGGAGGTGGAGGAGCCAGTGTCTAAGTCAGAGCCCGTGGAAAAACAGCCTGAACAGGTACAACTTCCACACCTGCCCAGTTTTTATTGACATCTGCTTTTCTTTCCTCAAAATGGAAATGGTTCTACGTAATCACAGATCACTTCATTAGTCACTCTTCCTAACTAGGCTTCTTTGAAGAAATGGCTGAATGAGATCCACAGATCAATCAGTTTCTAGCTGCCAGATAAACAAGTTACCGTAGGTTAAATGGTCTCTTCTCTAACTTCTCTTATTGTCTTATCACACTTGTCAGCCTTAGGTATTCAATGGTTCTTTAGTGACATTGTGAATATTTTTACACATCATTGAAGTACTGTATACTGACTTGAAAGTCCTTTAGGTTAGTGCCACAACCTTTTCCATATTAAATGACACTGCCAATGCTAAATCATTTTGAAATTATTTTTGTTGTTGCTGTCATCTCTGTAGGACAAAAGTCGAGAGCAGAAGGAGGCTGAGTTGATTCCAAAGATTCAGGAAGCAGTGAATTATGGATTGAGAGTTTTGGAGTCAGCATTTGAACAACTAGACATTAAAGCAGGAAACTCGGACTCAGAGGATGAGGAAGCCGCAGACAGAGTGGAGCCCATACTGGAACCCAAGGTAAGGCTTTCGATATAGAGAACAATTTATCATCCTTATCAGATGATATGCCTACATACTGTCTCATTCAAGAAATCCACATAGTTTAGGTAAAAACAGCTATATGAAAAGAATGTAAAAATGGTTACAAAGGTTATACTTGTCTTGTCCCATGATTCCTGAGGACTGTAAAATTATAGCAGATCAGAACTATATAATAATAATAATAATAATAATTGCTTACACTTATATAGCGCTTTTTTGGACACTCCACTCAAAGCGCTTTACAGGTAATGGGGACTCCCCTCCACCACCACAAATGTGCAGCATCCACCTGGATGATGCGACGGCACACATAGTGCGCCAGAACACTCACCACACATCAGCTATTAGTGGGGAGGAGAGCAGAGTAATGAAGCCAATTGACAGATGTGTGCTGTGAGTAGAAAGGATATTGTAAATCATGTCATAAGATGAATGCTTTTTAGTGTGCATGTCACAGGTGCATTGCTGGAGGAAACAGCAGACCTGGCTAGTGTATCAATTTAGACAGCCTCGTGAATTCACAGGGAGTAATTGGAAGATACTGTAAAAACAACAATAGGACTCACAGTTTAGGCTACAAGAAGATGCTGAACTAACAGAACATAGAACAGATTACTGTATACAGTATGTTTTTTGAGGAGAATGCTGATTGCTCCTAAGATGGATGTCTCTGAACCTTAGTGGAGCCAAGGTTGGGATGTGAAGTTACATTTGCTGCTGGAGGTGGATTGATCTGCTTTAAGGGATCTTCTATAATATTTTGGACAATATGCTGTATATTAAAGTTCAGGGGCACCGTTTTGTGACTCTCAGCAAATATCGTCCTTTACATATTGTACTTTTCTGATAGTTTAATTGAAGACTTTTTGACAACAAAGCAATTATAATCTTTTTTTGACAATGTCTTAGTTATTACATCAAAAAATAGCTTTTCTGTTTAATTTCTGAATATTTAAACCCTAGTTTGTGTTTGACATGTGTTCTGTTTTCATTTTCATGTATCGTCAGGATCTGTATGTTGATAGACCATTACCTTACCTGATAGGCTCTCAACTGTTCATGGAGCAGGATGATGTGGGTCTTGGAGATCTTTCTAGCGAAGGTATTATCTTTTCTCCTGGATGAGTTCAAGTAAATCTTTATTTCTTTGTCTGCAAAATTCAGGCTTAAAATTTAAGAAATACAGACAAATTATTTAGATTTGCTCCCAAATTGTGTAGGATTTTTTTATGTGTGTCAGGGGTCTTTTAAATATTTTATTATCTGTCAGAATAGGTTGATTTTAGCACATAAACACAGTAAGTATATTAAATTGCTTACAGTCTGCTGTAAGTCAGCTAAACGTTCTGTATTAGGTACTTGTAACTGACTGTGTTTTTTATAGTTTGGGGTTACGCTGATAAACATAACTTTCAACATTGTTCAGATTGGATAGTAAACTTTTTATTGCAGGAATAATGTAAAATGTGCCCTCATCAAACAATTGCATTTTCCTTTGAATTATTTGCTTTACAATGTACAACACATTGTGCCTTAAAGCAGCCACAGTACATTGACAGGATTGTCTATTGGATTGTCTCCTTTGTGTTTTAGAAATGTCAATTGATAGCGACCGTGATAGTGTCATTGACAGTGAAGAGGACAAGGGCGAGGAGGTGAGATAGCCTGCTGGACTTTGGACTTTTTAGATGCCTGTTGGAATGACGTAGTCGAAATCTAACCTTTGGCTGTTCTCTTAAAAATAACAGCAATCCGAGGATGAATTTGATCAGGATGATGAGTTACAAGGGAGGCTGAAAAAAGTAAGTCTACCGACTGGTGGATTTATTCTTAGAGTCACACTGACATTTTTTGGAAGACATCTGATTTTCATTTCAAAATAGCAGACAGCAATTAAACCACCTCCAACTTGTAAGAAGAGCAAATTTCAAGATGCGAAAATGTCATTCGTTTTCAATAGAAGCCAATGGTCAGTGATGATGAAGAGGAGGAGGAAGATGATGACTCAGACATATTTGGTGAATCAGACAAAGAAGATGAGGATAAAAAGGTAACGCTTAAGTAGAAAGAAGTCAATTCATTAGTTAAATGCTGTCATTTCAATTGAAATGAGTCTGGTGCTGTTTCCTGCTTGTGCCAATTATTCCCTCCACGAGCTCTTGGAAATACCTTATGACCCAAGGAAAAGCTTTTGACACAAAAGAGTTGCCTGGAAGTTGTGGGAGCTCCAGTCTTGTTTGAATTGTTATTTTTTATATAATTTTGTGTTTTTTAGAGAAGGTATTAGTACCGTTTATTTCAGAATCCCAATGTGTGATGTAAATTCCGTGCACTTTGTACAGTATGTACATTTCATCATGTATTCCTAAACACAGTGACTTATCACCTGTGCCTGAATTGTTCCAGGGCTCCATGGGACAGTCCTCCTTTGCAGACGAACTGGCGGCTCGTATTAAAGGAGATGTGCCCAGCACGCAAGATGCAGATCAGTCTTGTGAGTTTATCCTGCGTTTGGGGGCTTTAAAGTGCTTTAAAATGCTAAAGAAGTGAATTAAATTCAAAAAGTATAACCCGTTCAGCTCACTATCTTTGTTTGCATTTTTTTTTCCTTTTATACCATTTAGTATAATAAAGCACAGTGGAGGATCTGTTTTACTCAAAATTGGAAGAACTGTAAAGCGTACCTGCACAAAATGAAATATATTAAACATAAAAACCAAAAAGTAATGTAGGTCTATAGTTGTTGTTGGAGCAGGCCATTTAATCTCTCATTAGTATTAATTAATTTACTTTTTTTAAAATGCTTTGCTGCTATTTTACTAGCAACAGAGAAATTGCAGTTTTTCAGTGTCATGCTAGTAAAATTGATGTTGAGCTTTGCTTTTTCTGAAGAAACAATATGTCAGTATACTGCAACACAAAGTGACATGTGTTTGGTACATTCTATTCATTTCATTAATGAATTTCATCCATTCTGTTTTTAAGCATTATCATCAGCTCCATCTGCATCAAAGAAGAAGGGAAAAGCAAAGAGAGAGTCCAAACCTGATAAAGCCGAGGGTAGGGTAAACTCACCCCTAGCAGGAAAACATGATGATCGATCTTATTACTGATATTGCTAAATCTTGAATTCTTATCTGGGAAACCAAAAGACACCCCCTGATATGGCACGACTTTGGAGGCAGTTCTTTATAATTGTCAGAGTAAAACATAAGCATACAAAACTAAAATAAAACCATGAATTTAACTGAATCTCCTAAGATTCTCAAATACGTTTTTTAAAAGGCTTTTTGCTCACAATATTACAACTTTTTTTTCTCAGAAATAAGATTTTATTTTTAGTGGTTGTAATGACATGTTATTCCAACCAATCCTAATCATCATTTAATAAGTAAGGGAAATAATCAGACAGACATGAGTGGCTGTGGGCTCTGTCACACGTCCAATTAGGCTGATTATGTTGTTCTTTCACTTGATCACAAGTGAAAAGTAGGGATTGATCTGTCTCTTTCAGATGAGTTCATGAAAGGTAGTCAGTACTTCAGAATCAGATTATTTAGCATTAATGAGGCCCTTCATTTTCTTCTAGATGCTAGTAGCAACATCTGCTGAGGAGAAGTCATATCTTCACTTTTTTGGTCTGCACACTTATTATGTACATTCTGTACATCGTGTTCCTCCATTGTCTGGTTGAAGAGGTTAAAAGAATTCTGAAATTGTGTGTTTGCACCCCTACATGCTTGCTTGCCTTTTTGTTTTCCCTTGATGCATTTTCCTTCAGTTAATGTGTTTTAGTATAATTCTTTATCTACAGTTTTGGGGGGAAGGGCTCTATTCACCGAATACTATTAGTCTTACATCTTTATTAGTTATATGAACTTCTGCTAACCCCTACGATTACACTGAGAAACTAACTGCAAGAGGCTTGGCCAAAAGGAACCTATGTTTCCTGCAAAACAAAAAAAGCCCTTTAATCCTTATAAAATCAAAAGGGGTCTGCTCAGGTTATTACAAATGTAACCATAAGTGTCCTATTTAAAGTAAATGAGGATTTAATTAAGATTTAATTGAAGATTCAGATATTTTGTGTGATATAACTGCTCTGAAAAGCGATGTTCATCTTCCCCGTACCTAGATGAGGAGGACAGTGATGAGCTGTTCAAACCCCCAAAAATGGAAGACGAGGATTTCTCTCCATTTGGTGGTAAAGGAGGACTGTTTAGTGGAGGCAAGGGGCTGTTCGATGATGACGATGAAGTGAGTGATTGTTTAATAGCAGCTAATCATTTTGTTTTCAAATAGAGTCATGTTTCCTGTAGTCACTACTGATTGTAAATTAAATTAAACTTAATTTGACTAATTTTAGCTTGGTTAATTGCTACCTATTTGAAGATATCATAACGCTTGAAGAGGAACACCAGTATTGAAAGTGATTATATATTATTTCACTCTAAGTTTATTTTTGGAAAGTATTAAGTACTTTCATCTAAGTATTAAGATGATTGATTACATAGGCAATGTAAAATAAAGTTTATAATGTTATTTTAAACCCTGCAGGGTGATCTGTTTGCTGATGCGCCAAAACACGAGGCTGAAGATAAGACAAAAGAATTACCTGTCAGTAAAGGTGTGTCTGATGGGGGTTTCACATCTTACCAGTGGATTCCAATAGAACAGACTTTTGGGAGGCACTAATCTAACAAAATGCAATGCAGTTTTTGTTTTATTTTCAGCTCTGGTTATTCTACACTATAAAGTTACTTTTGTGTACTTTGTGTCACCTTGTACGTGAACACTCAGGGTTGAAACTGTAATTGCAGCCCTGTAATTTATGAACCGTTTTGTACCAGCAGTGAAACAACTCTCCTCTACAGAGTAGAAATACAGAAGTGAGAGATCAGTAAAGCACTGACAAGTAAGGGATATCAGTGTGATAAGATGGACACAAGAATAGGGGAAAGAACAGGAAGCAAACCTGCATAGTTCTAAGTAAGGCAAAAGCGGAATTAGTTTTAGTTCTTTTAATATTTTAATAAGGCTTCATTAGGGTAATCTAGAGAAACTGTTACTTGGGCTGTAAGTGATGAAAAATAATTACTTGATTAGTTAATTAAGTAATGTACATTTCCATCATTTCTGGCAAAACGTTTTAATCTGATTATTTCCGGTTTATGTTTATTAGAAAGATTGCTTCCATTCTTAATACATACTGTGTATATTTGTCTCAGCTCTCATCTGGGTCACATCACCGTGATAAATAGTTTAATGGCATTGACACAATTAAAACAACTTTTGTTTTTTGGCTTTAGATCCTACAGTGTCTAAAAGCAACAAAAAAATCCCATCTGGTGCTGTCTCCATTTATCCAGGTGAGGTGTAAATGAGATTACATAAATCTTTAACATAACATAACATAACATAACATCACTTTATCAGCCCTATACAATTTCTTGCATTAGGAATGAAAAGAAAATTTTTTCACATACCCCAGCTCGCTCTCCATGAGACACACAAACACACAGATAAGGAGAGAGCCTGGGGTCAGAGTGCAGGGTCAGCCATTGTACGGCACCCCTGGATTCCTCTGCCAGCTGCGGGATATTTGAACCGGCAACCTTCCAGCCACAGGCGCAGATCCTTAGCCACAGAGCCACCGCTCCGCCCTCAAGACGCAACAAGACACAAGTACAAGACAAGTAACAAGTACAAGTACAAGTAACAAGACACAAGAGCACTACAGTATTTCGTGTATAGAGAAATACAATTTTACCATAATTCCAGGAGCTTTCATTTTGTGTGTGGCACTCGGTAATATGGAAACTGGTTTTGGTTCACTGGATGGACTTTGTTGAGAGTTCAGCGGGAGATGGCATGATTCAGCAAGACCATCGCATGCAGTATTTTTGTAGCAGATTCTAGCAAGCCAAGGACAGTCTTAAGGGCAGATATAACTTGTGCACTGCTTTCTGTGCTGTGGGGTTGTTTTTAAGTGGGGTCTGGAGGTTTTGTTCATTCAGAGTCTCTACAAGTGCAGGTTCTACAAGTCTTAAGTGGTTTTAGAATGAAATGAGAAATTAAAAGTCACGTACTGTGAACAATTGATAAAACTGTGTTCAGTTTTTTATTTTGTGAAGGACGTGAAGTTGTTTTTTATTCCTCAGGAAACACCCTCTTCAGTCCCACAAAAGACTCTGGATCCAGTGAAGGAAAAGAAAATGGGGTTCCCGTGGAAAACAAAGCCAAGTTGGCACCAAAGCAGAAATCTCTGGGAGGGCTTTTTGATGATGACGAGGAAGAGGATGACATCTTCAGTGGAAGTAGTGTAAAAAAATCAGATCCTGGTAAATGCCCAATACATTCTGCAAACAAATGTACAGTTATATACAACTTAATTTTACTATTTCAACAAAAACTACTTATATACAAAATAGTAAAGTAACATTAAATAGAATTTTATTTTTTTCCTGTTCATCCCTGTGATTTTAAGTTATAAACATGGATTGTTTTATGACTGAAATAAAAAAGGTGAGTAGTAATTATGCACTTAATGTACATACTTTTCTTTAAGTTTTATTGTCTGCCCTTCTAAGTAAATAAATTAACACTAATTGTCATTTCTTCATTTCTTCGTAGTGTACAGATTAACCTTTCACATACTGTATGGCCTGTGTATTGTATACAGATGACTAAATAATGCTAGATGCTGATTTGATGATCTGTAAAGAATATACATTGGCACTTCTTCAATAACATTTGAAGATAAGATATTAAAAATGTGTTTTACTGCATTTTCATACTTTTATTTACATACTACTTTTATTATCTTCTTGTAGGTTTGAAAAAGCCAAAGCAGAAGAAAACAGTGGATCTCTTTGGGGAAGATGAAGAAGATGATGGGGATAGTTCAGATGTTTTCATTAAGAACTCAGGTGCAGCAGCTCCCCATCAGAAAGATAAGGATGATGAGGAGGAGGTGGTCTCAGTACCTGAGAAAAAGGTACATTCTGTCCTTTGCCCATGTTCTTTGCACATCCATTTTTTTTGTTTGATCTTTTTTCAGGACTATTTTGAGGTTAGGAAATCTTATCAATTACACTGTTACATGCATTAGAAGAAATGTGTAGTTTGCTGTATTATTACTAAATCAGTAAAATGTATTTCTCATATTTCTATATTCAGCCTATTCCAGAAGCAGCTTATTTTTTTAAAGTCTTTCAATGGTCTTTCTAAAGACAACGTGTTATGAAGACGAAAATAAAGACAGAGAGAGAAGGGTGGGACATTTAGTTGTTTTACTCTTTTACAGATGCCTGCAGGAGCCGTTTCAATGTTTGGGCCAGGAACCAAAACTCTCCTGGTTGAAAGTCAGAGGAAACGACAGCCCTCCACCAGTGAAGACTCTGAGAAGTCTGAAGAGGTGATATGAATGTTACTCTGCTGCCTGTGGTGGTTCCCGAATTTCTTTTGTTCTTTGGACCATTTGAACTTTTGTGTTATATCAGAAGAAAAGGTCTGAAATTCATTGACAAAACAAAGCATTTGCTTTGCGTCTTTAAGGTCAAGAAACAGCTTGGGATGGTGGCACATGCTTGAGGTTTCTCTGGTTTGTTTGTAATGAGGAGAACCCAAGGTATGATTACAGTAGTACTTTGGTTTGAAAGGGGGGAAATGAAAAATACATTTCTTGCCAACAGAAATACATAAAGCATAAAGAAATACTTACTGTACCTCACCTTTGAGATTCAGCATTTCACCAGAGAGGGCATCAGGAGCAACTCATAATGCTACATAATAATAATAATAATAATAATAATAATAATAATAATAATTGCTTACACTTATATAGCGCTTTTCTGGACACGCCGCTCAAAGCGCTTTACAGGTAATGGGGTCTCCCCTCCACCACCACAAATGTGCAGCACCACCTGGATGATGCGACAGCAGCCATAGTGCACCAGAACGCTCACCACACATCAGCTATCAGTGGGGAGGAGAGCAGAGTAATGAAGCCAATTCATAGATGGGGATTGTTAGGAGGATGATTGGTAAGGGCCAATGGGAAATTTGGCCTGGACGCCTTTTCGAGAAACGCCCTGGGATTTTTAATGACCACAGAGAGTCAGAACCTCGGTCTTATGTCTCATCCGAAGGACGGCGCTTGTTTACAGTATAGTGTCCCCGTCACTATACTGGGGCATTAGGACCCACATGGACCGCAGGGTGAGCGCCCCCTGCTGGCCCCACTAACACCTCTTCCAGCAGCAACCTTAGTTTTTCCCAGGAGGTCTCCCATCCAGGTACTGACCAGGCTCACACCTGCTTAGCTTCATTGGGTTGCCAGTTGTGAGTTGCAGGGTGATATGGCTGCTGGTTATGCTAATGAGAATAAGCAATTATTAATTATTATCTTATAATTATTAATTATCTAATTATTCTCAATTAGCATATGCATATGCTAATTGAGAATAAGGCTGTCAAATGCAAGATCATATTAAAGGGGAACTGCAATGCTATTTTTACATTTCGGTGTTAGAAAGAATCAGCATTGATGAGTGTATTTCAAACCAAAATGAAAGTAAAATGTACACAGTAAGGTGTAAACCAAAATTTACAGGTATGTGCAAAGCCATATTCTGTGATTGCAGTGACTAGTGAGCAGGAAGGGCCACATCACGTCACAATTTTTGTGACCTCTTGCTATCGCCCTTGGTGAGACCAGGGGTTTACGACAACACACAGTACTTTCACAAAGCTCAGGATTTTGTACTTAATTTGGAATTTGTAAACTTTTTCTATAACGTCAATTAATTTATTTTGTTTACCAAGATTTAATGACCGGTCTGAGAAATTGGGACAGCAGTTCCCCTTTAAAGTGATACTTAATGCATTAAAATTTTGACTCAACAATAATGTCTGGTTTACAGAATATACCTTCACAAGGCATTTTCAAGACAGCAGCCAAACCTACTGAGAAGTCCCAATCCAAAAGTCTCTTCTCAGATGAGGAAGAGTCACAGGTATGCCATTTTAAAGTAGCTTTCCTCTTAAGAGGAAATAAGCGTATTGTTTCTGTTTTCTTTTAGGTTTATTTTGATTTTGAAGCACCGTTTCAAATTGTCAGTGGACAATTTTAGTGGCATGAAGTTCAGCATGAATTTTGTACAGCATGACATCTTTGGAAATATGTTTTTTATCTAAATCTTACATATTATTTATTACTCCGCTTTGAGAGATGTTTGTTTGTTGGCTAGAACACAAACTTAACAGTTACAACGTTTATTGCTGTTACTGTTTTTCCATGACCATATCACGAAAATGAAACCAGATCCACTAACAAACTATTTTATTTAAACATCACAGGATATATTTCCATCCAGTAAAAACACTAATAAAAATAAGTCAAAACCTGCACCTGTAACCAAGAGCCAAGCCAGCAAATCACCACTTTCCATTTTTGATGATGATGAGGAAGAGGTAAATCATTTAATCTGTAATTTAACTTCCTCTGATTGTTGCAGTTGTATAATAAGGAGCCTGTTGCCTACCTACTGGTTTACTTAGTGTTTCATGGTTAAATAAAAGCTTGTTCTGTATATCCTGTAGTAGCATGCACGGTGATATTTCTGACCTTTGTTATGTGCTTTGTTATGAGATTCATTAGAAAAAAGGATCGGGAGAATCTGAATTAACTTGGGCTTTAACTTGTTCAACTAGTCCCTGCCTTTCTACCATTGTAGTTTGCTTAAACTCTCAAACTGAACATTAAAAGCATACTGTAGCAAAATAAGGAGTGATAGTTTTCAATGCTAGAAATGTACCTTTTGACACAAAAATTAAAGGGTTTTGATTTCACAAAAACAAAGTTAAAAAGTGCAACTTTTTGCTGTACTTTATCAGGATCTGTTTGCTTCTGCACCTCCAAAGTCAACCGTGAAAATATCTCAGGAAAGAAAAGCATCCCCACAAGAAGCGAACAAACCCCATACTGCTTCACTCTTCAGCGATGATGAGGTATTGTGTGGACTAGAAATGTCTCATTTATTTTAGTTCTTTACTTCGTTTATATTTGTAGTAAATTCTGAAGTACATTTTACTGTCAAAGACTGCTTCGTTGCTCTTTAGCCTGGCCTTGTAAAACATGTCATAAATAACACCTTTTTTACCATCTAAATAGCTTGATAAGTTACGCACCCAACAGATTTAGTGTGTGGCTGCACTCCACAGCATACAATCTAAAGCATCACAATGCTTTAATTAGCACCATTTTAATCTTGTGGTCTCTTCTGATTTCAATTTCCAATGTTAATTTTAACCTTATCTTGCATGCAGCCCACAATCTGCTCATTTCAAAGGGAATTGTTTTAAATAGGCTTTTTGTTTGAGCACAGGTTGAACTCTCTAACTGCGGGTTCAAGCCTGGGTCATGTCACTGATGACTGTATCCTATGCCAGGGGTAGGATGGTTAATCAGGACTGTCTTGGCTCTCAGTGACACAGTAGCAGCCCAGGCGTTTCCAGGCTAGTTGTCTCTCTCCTCTAATTGGTAATAAACCCCAAATTTTATTTTGTTTTAAAGAGGTCTCAAGAGGTTGTAAAAGGTAATGTGTTTCATACTTGTATGGTGTTTATGGTTTTATATAAAATGGATAGAGGTAATGTGTTTCATACTCGTATGGTGTTTATGGTTTTATATAAAATGGATAGAGGTAACTAAACTTTGTATTTGATTGTGTTACTGTTGCTGACTGAAGAGGTTGCTTTTGTTTGACATAGTTACTACAGTATGTTACTCCATCATTTCAGGATCAGTGGGTAACTTCAAAAATGACGCCAAGTACAGACAAGAGTGAGACAAAAACCAGAACTGCAACAGGTAAAGAGACCACCCCTTCCAGCCAGAAGAAGGCGAGCCTGTTTGATGATAATGAAGATGACGATCTGTTCCCTGCCACAAAGGGACCCAGGTAAAAACAGATCAGGAAAGCTTCAATAGTTTTAATAACTGGAGATGCAGCTGAAGGTTTAGCCTATAGGTTTTTTCTAGCTACTTCTCTTTATGGTTTTCATGCTGCATACTTTTGCTTTATTTCCTAGTCAGAAGAAGCCTCAGAGAGTCTCTCTTCTGTTTGAGGATGACAATGAGGATGATGGGGACAAGGGGTCACTGTTTAGTGCCAAACCAGCTACGGGTATCACTGCCCCTGATGCTAAGGTGGTAGGCAGATATTGCAACCTTATTAATGTGCATGTCTTCCTGTTAAATAAAGAGTCTTTTGTATTTGTGTTGCTGTTCTTTCTGTGAGCACGATATGTAAGATATGAATTTTGATGCATGTATCATAATAAAGCTTTGAGACCTGTCTATTTTCTACAACTTGTCTATAAACTTGTATTTAATGGATAATAAGATATTTAAATTTATTTGTTCCAGGGTATATTTACAGCATAAATTAAAGGACAGATTTACAGTCTGTACATTCTAAAATAACTATTCAAACGGAGTTAAAATTAACTCATACTTTGTTCCCAAGTTTATGACAAAAGTGTACAGTACACAACATGAGGATTTTTTGTGGTTTTAAGGTTTGTAAGATTAAAATTAAGCTTTTACTCCTTTTTCTGGTAATGTATGAATGTTTCGAAATGGAGCAAAACAGAATATGAATGGAAAACTGTGATTCTCACTCAGAGCTTTATCTCACTGGTCTGTGCTGTAGAAGTCGCCTGCAGACCCTCCAGCTCCCTCTCTGTTTGACAAAGATAAGACGGAAGACTTGTTTGAAACACCAGCCGAAGCAAAACCTTCTGTGGAAAGCACAGGCCTCAAAAAGCCTCCTGTCGGAGCAGTTAGCTTATTTGGAGGAATCGATGTGTTTGGACAACAGAAACCAGGCGTTAAGGTAAAAATCCCAGTTCATTTAGAAAGTTGTGTCAAATTGAAATGATATTTCTTCCACAGAATTTTAAGATAAACATTATCGCAAGTGAAGATGCATTGACCTTCCATTCTGAAATATTTACCAGCAACTTGGATAAAAAAACAAAAGGAAACACATGATTTGTTCATTTGGAGAGATGTTTATTGACCCATCCATCCATTTCCAATAACTTCTTCCTATACAAGGTCTTGGGAAGTTGGAGCGTAACTGGCAGACAGTGGGTGCAGGAAACACTAATGCCCAGACAAACATTCAGGGTTTAGTAGACATCAGGTCTTTGGACTGTGGGAAGAAACTGGAGGACAGTAGCTAGAGAAAACCCACGTGACTAAGGGTAGAACAGACTCCCCACAAAAAGCCTGAAACCCATGAGCTATGAGTCAAGAGGTCTTTCGTGTCCATTATTTAAAATAGATTCATCTGTTATATTTTGTCTTTAATATATGCCTAATTAGATAACTAAAGTGCGGTCCCATAAGTCATAGTGGTAAGTACTGCCTTTAAACCTTATTTAACAAAAGGATGAGTAAAACAAGTATTTTTTCATCTTTGTTCATGAAAGTTTGGTGATATGAATAAAAAATTATGTACTGCAAAGTAAATTTTGGATTTTTAACATTGGAAGGTTAATTATATTTTCTTATAATGTAGGTCATATTATCAGTTATTGTATAACATGGTAGTATGATTGAATGTAATCTGTTAATGACATTTTCTTGGAAATAGAGTCCTTTGGAAGACCCTGAGGATGATGAGTTCCTGTATAAAGATGCCCCTCCACCAATGGAAGAGGAACCGAAAGGGAAAAAGAAAAATGTGCTGAGCCTGTTTGATGATGATGATGAAGATGATGAAGGGCAAAATTCCACATTAATATCTGACAAGCCAACAATGCAAAATGTGTCTCAGAAGGTATGTGAAGAGAAAGAGAAACATGTTAACATTGATTGAAGTTATTAAGTTTGTCTTTATTTAATGACTAGCTTAATGTTCTGTGTGACCCAAGAGTATACTGTGGAAATTAAAGAATCATTTTATAAGGACAATTTTAATTACTTTAGACGTGTTTCCTAAATAAACTTAATCATCGGCTTTTAATAGGTGCTTCATGTTATGAACAAACCATTTGGTGCTGTTTTGTGAAAGTTTAGCAAAGATTCAGTCCCTGTGTAAGATTAACCTGTGCTTACATTAATATTGCATGTTTTTGAAGAGTGATGTACCCTGTATAGAGATGTTGTCTTGATATAGACTGTCAGCTCTGCTTAGCCTGTCATTTGAAAAAAATGGCTAAGGATTCTGATAAGCATGGATTTTAGTCCACTGGGCAGAGGCCTCGAACAAAGAGCACAGGAGTGTTCCAAGACGAAGAGCTGCTCTTCAGCCAGAAGCAACAGAAGGACAACGACCCTGATGTTGACCTCTTTGCCACAACAGGAAAAGCAGTGGTGAGATTCCAGACTGCTTAGCCTGCTTAAGATCTAGTAAAGCAACAAAAAATAAACCTGTCTTGGCCACTGCTGGCCCATCATGTATGAAGAATTTTATTAAACTTACCTTGTTCTAGGAAGATACATTTCTCTTCTCTGCACATATAGACCTCCATATAGAACTGGATCAGTTTCCTCATTTATCTCACCACCTGTTTAAGTGTGAAGACATGTAGTTATTCTGAGAATCAGTGGCCAGATGAGTCATAGTTTTAAAGTTGTTTGAAGCATTAAACAGTAATAATTGGAGCCTTTTTGTTAAAATAACTACAGGAGATATTTCCATGAATATTTCCATATTTCCATGAACCTGAGTATTGTATGGGTATCATTTATATATGACTAACTTTCCAAGACTTCTTTGTTGGTATCTAGATAAAGGACAAGCCTGCTGCAAAACCTGTGGAAACTATCTCCCATTCTGCCCCAAAAGCACACTTTGGTGACACCTTGGGTGATGAGGAGGATGATTTGTTTAGTAAAGCAGTCAAGGTAAGTGCAGATTATGTTTTTGAAACAAGATTCATTAATAATATTCTGTTTTATATGCAGTATGCCTTTTATGCCTTTTACCTACTTTATTTCAGTGTCAGCTGTGAAGTTTGTAAGACCATGTAGGCAACAATTTGACAATAAAGAAAAGTCATTGAAATCAGAAACAGGTTTTTTTCAGAAGATTAATTTTGAGGTTGTAAGCTAATAAGAAAAACAGTGTCAGTGTGTCTCTGTACTCTGGGGGTCTTGTACTCAGTTCTGTGTTCTGTTTTTTGCATGCATCTGAGTATTCAATTAAAGAATTAACCTGTTTCTTTTTCACTAATATATGGGATTTTTCATAAAGGTCGTGTGCAGCCATTTGCTCAAAACAGTCACTTAATTTAAGGTGCAGTTAGCTAGAAAACACTTCAGAGCCTGGTATAAATGGTTACAATTATTATTTATTACCATAGTTTTGTTAATAATAATTAATAAGTCCACCTCTGAAACTGAGAGAAACAAATAATAGAAGAGGCAGGGCCCTCCAGAAATTGAGCCCGCTGCTCTAGTCCAAAGCCTTTTACTGTACTGTATGTACAATATTTAATTTTCATCTTTTTAAAGTAAGTGTGGTTATTGACATCAGTAGGACTGTTCTACTCTGATGCTGCGAAGCGGAATCAGCACTTTGTCTTAATTTGTCAAGATAAGTGTAGTTTGCCACTTCACTAACCAATAAGGACACCAGTCAGAAGATAAAGGGGTTGCTCATTGGCACTCGGTCCATGTATGACTAGGATTCCCCAAACTCCAGTGTCTACTAGCAAGAGCACTGCTAAGGTTGTGGTTATGGCTGAGACTGCTGGGCCAGGGCTCTTTGACGTCTCGGTAGCTAGAGGCTTGCAGTGACAGCAGTAAGAAAGTAAGTAAGGATGCACCACTGTTCCTGTCAACGCTAGACCTTCTGTCAGGTGCTGTGGAGCTGGAGCTACCAGCATATCAATGGCTTGACAGGTGGACAGGTAGCAGGAGCTCCTGTGTACTTCCTCATTCCTGCTGCGCTGTGCAGAAGTCCACGGTGTGAGTCGAGACAATTATGGGCGATTCAGAATGAAAAATGCAAAAAGCTCTGAATATAGATTGAATGGAATAGGCTTGCATACCAACTGCTTTTGTGGTTACCAATCAGTTTTAGAAAAAGCTTCATTAAGTATTCTGTTACTGTTTTTTCCTCATCTAGTTTTTCATTAATGCTTTTGAGACCAACTCCAATGCTGCACCTGAGGTCAGCATGGTCACAAAATGACTAAAATTGCTTTCAGTGAAAATGATTTTTCCTCACAGAGCCCAAAGCCCACCTCTGTGAAGCCAGTAGCACCTGCTTTATTTGGTGATGATGATGAGGAAGATCTTTTTAGCTCTGTGAAGCCCAAACCTCCACAGGTATATTTCATAGTTTGTTAAATCAATCCTGATAATTCTTATGATATAATGACATATAATTAACATATTATAACATATAATTATAGTATTTTAAATAATCAAAATATAACATAAAAGGTTACCCTACAAATATGTTAAAAGAAACTTTATTTGTGTGTTAACTTATATTTAACTTACATTGTAGAAACTGCCAGAGAAGAAGATAGCCAGATCCTCTAGAGACGATGATCTTTCAGGTGCAAAAAATGAGAAAATCGGTAAAACTGCTTCCACACAACCCCCAAAACAAGGAAGCCCGCCCAAGGCAGTGGAAATTGAGGTGAGTCTGTTGTAAGCCAGGCATTTTAGAATATGCATATATTGCATATTTACAGTTTTGTCAGAAAACTTTAAAATCTCAGCATTTTTTAAAATCCTGCTGTGATGTGTAGAAATTCAAAAAGCTTTAATGAACATTACAATGGTCACGTTTTTTTGGTACGGTACAATTTTTGGTATTTTTCAAGATATCCTTGACATCTGTATAATTAGCTGAATCCAGATCACCATGTTTTTTTACGTTATGAGGGGTGACTTTTTGCTTACCACCATGAGAATTATTTCTCATAAGCTCTGGAAGCTTTGATGGACTCACAGTGGTGTAAAAGGTGATAAATATGGGTTTTAAAGAATATTGTCGTCAATTTATATGTGCATCCTTGCTTATGGGTATTCTCTTAGTACAGTAAGAAAACAAACACTTTTACAAGTATGTTGTTTTGAGAAAGAAATACTAAAGAAGCATACACAATTGCTATGTTGTTGTAAGCTGTATGATCAATGTAACTTACTCTTATTTGATTGCACAGAAACCTCCAGGCTCATCTCCTGTTAAAAGTAAAGAGCCTTCCTCACGGATTGGAAAACTTCAAGTAAATTTTATTGCAATTTTCTTTTTCACTTCACTTCAGTGGCCTGTCTCAGTGGGTTTTTGTCTTCACAAACTATGAAGCTTCCTCTTTTAAGCAAACAAAATCTCTTTCATTTTCACTAACCTTTTGATTTCTGTGTTCTGTATGTGACATACACATACAGGCAAAATTGCCTGAAGCTACCTTTCTGAGACTATGCACAATCTTTTGGTCAAAATAAGAACTAGGTCATATTTTCAGGAAGTTGTTTGGACATACTAAATTTTGCTAAAATAATCAGTTTCCAGGTTTGTTCATTAATGTTCATGGTTTTAATAAAGCTAGTTTTGAACCTAGTTCTTCTTATGACATTTTCAATCATTTAAAAAATCTTTTTTTCTTGCACTATATGAAATTCAGCTATCGTTTTCCTGATACAGGATTTTCTTTGAGGCATGAGTATTAAGACAATGTGAGATTATAGCATAATTGCTTATACTATGCATGGACTGACAGTCCCATCTGAACCCTAAACCAGTTTTAATCTTGTTCAGCAGTGTGGTATTATGGTTAGGCAGGGTTACAATTTTAACATTATTCAAGTTTCTGTCTTACATTGTGGTTAACAAATTGAAATGCTTCTAAGTTTCAACTGATACAGAGTCTCAGATGTGCATGTCAGACGTGTGTTAGGATATACTGCTTTTGGCAAATGGTTACCTGAGCTGGAAAATATATGCAGTGCTTATATACACAGACCAGTATGATCAGTTCCGTCATATATATACTGTATGATGGTTTTAATATGAAAATGTGATATTTGCCATAGTGGATTCTGAATTCTTAGTTTACAAAAAGATGCACCACCTAATTTGGTTATTGAACATTATACTGTATCTCATACCAACATCTTATTGAAACATTGTGCTTAAAGCTTAGTGTAAATAAATCTGTGACATATTTCACTTTATTTTTATTCCTGTGTATTTTGGTCTTTTGTGTTGTATTTTCCCTATCCACTACAACACTTTATCAGAACAAATATTAGCAAATGCATTTGATTTCAAACTTGTCCCCAGCAGCATGAAGATAATATTTGTAGTCATATGTATTTTGAGTCTTGACACTGCAGTTATAGTATAAAAAACAAAGACATTGCTGAATTCATTTATATAGCACCTTGCACAACAAGGTTGCTCCAAGGCGCTGACTGGTACGATGTGTGTTTTAGATTCTGGGGTTCGAAACGCCTCGACTCGCAGTATGTATGGGGATTGCTTCATCACTGATTGGATTTGATGTCCTGTGTAGGCTAACTTGGCCATCAATCCGGCTAGCCTCCTGCCTGGCGCCTCACCGCGGATCCCTGGTGCCGGGAGTGTGATCCCAGGCCCGGCACCTTCTCAGCCTTCTGCACCAGACGGGCTGCCAAGCTCCGCCACCTCACAGCCTCAGCCTGCAGGGGAGGGGGGGGTCAGCTTTGAAGCTCCAGCACAGGCCAGCACGCTGCAGAGCACCAGCAAGGTCCGTCAAAGACAGCTTGCACAAAGCCCAACGTGAAATGGAAGATGGGTTCTTTTAGGATTCTTTTTAAAGTAGAGTGAAGTGGACGATGCCTTCTGTACTCTTCTCTTACATGCGCTCTCCAGAGACATGATCTTTTCAGAAACAAATATGAAGTCACTGAAAGACATCCTTTAGTTTTCAGACCACCCAATTTTCAATTTCTTTGAGGGATTATGATTATTGATAGGATTTTTCTTGAATTTGTGTGAATTGTTGATTCAGTGTGGGAGATTTCTGCTAAATAACATTTTACCTGGTTTATTATTTTCATCAAAGGAATACAGTAACGTAACTTTGTTTTCATGAGACATGCTTGTGTGTAGGAAGTATACCTATCCAAAATGACAAAATGCTGCATCATCATTCCTTTGTTCTGGCTGTCCACTCTTCTTTAAAGAGAAAAGGCGAAAGCGAACAAACCTATTCTGTTGATTTCAACTGAATGATTTTGGGTTTTTTTTTCACGCAAGGGTCGAGCCAGAGGAGCTGGCAATCGCAGACCACAAACGAGAGCTGCCAGGCACTTAGCAGCACAGCTGTCTGACGAGGTGAAGGACGAGGAGTACAGAATTGAAAGTGCCACAGGCGCTTGGTCCGGCTCCGCTATGCACACAGAATCCCCTCAAACCCCAGACATGATGTCGAGCTCCCAAAGTAAGCAGCCATCTCCAGAAGTGCCGGTATCATCCAAGCTGCCTGCAGGAGAGAAGGAGCCGGCCAGGTCAGAGGGGAGCAAGCCCGTGTTGCCCACAGTAGATGAGGACCTCTTTGGGTCAGATGACCTGTTTGCTCCCTCATTGACCAAAGAGGAACCCTCTCCTAACCCAAAATCAAAGATCCCTGAGGGCATGACAAGAACACAGGGGCACCTTCAAAAGAAGGAAGTGGTTCCTTCTATATTTGATGACCAAGAAGATGATCTGTTTCAATCTGCTAAACAGAAAACCTCGAAGAAAACTAAATCAGTCCCATTTCTAGAGGAGGATGACATTTTTAACATTGGGAAGACCAGTGCTGTATCAGTGAAGAAAGAAACCAATTCCTCTGCACAGAAAGAGCCTAAACTGCCAAAGCAAGACATCTTTCAGGTAGATTTTCTGATGTGCTTTTATATTCTTTTTTGGGAATTTCTGAAATGAAGGACCTTATATTAAGGAAATGATTGTGATATTGAGCCACAGTTTATAGAGCTGCAAAAATTAAAACCAATTAAATAATTACAAGTTCAAGTATAACAGGGAATTTCTTGCATTCTGTATATAACACCAAATCCCTACTTGTCATGACACAATATTTTCAATCCTTGGTGTTGTCTCTCCTTATATTTTTTTTGTTCTGATTTATTCCTCAAAACAAAATATGCAATAAATTAAAATTCAGAAGTGTGAAGCTATTACTCCTGGGTCAAGTTCTTCAGGGTTTGCTGGTTGGTGAGTATAATGTAATGGTAAATCTCGTTATTCTTATATTCTTGTACACCTAGGACGATATCTTTGAAGCAGAGGCAGATAAAGTTTCCAAAAAAGCTAAAGAGAAGGCCCTGGATGTCAACTTGTTTGACGATAATGTTGATATATTTGCCGACTTAATGGCAACAAAACCGAAAGGAAAGGTGTCAAAGAAGAAAGTGGAGACCAAATCGATATTCGATGATGATATGGGTGAGTGACTGATTGTTGTACGCAATGTTTTTTGCTTTGTGTGTTTTTGTGGTCAAATCAGAAAACATATATGGCTAAAGGGTAGTTAGGGCCACTGCTGTCCTCTTGAGCAAGGTACTTCACTTGATTTGGTAAAAGGGGTAGTTGTATATATGTAGGTATAAATGTAACTCAATGGGATAAATATGTCTGTAAAGTAAACTGGTACCTCTGACCTCTGTATACAGAAGACCATGAGATGATGAGAGACAGGGTAGAGTACTGTTCTGTGGCATGCAGTATTAAGAAAATAAATGCTGTTTTATACAGGCCTGTATTCACAAAGTGTTTGGAGTCTTATTTATCTTATTTATGCTTATAGCAGCCAGTCTAGGTAGATGAGCTGAGTGGTGTCCTCGCATTTGTAAGCTTTTTTAGTGTTCTCGTTTACTTGACTGGATGCCTTTATTTATCTCCATATGGCGTTTGTCACAATTTTTTGCTGGAAACCCTCCTTGTTTAATTTTTACAAATTCTTTCTTTCCTCTGTTGTAAGTGAAAAATGTTAGTCTTGTCAGGAAAAACCTATAATAACACTTTTTCTACTGTTTTTAAGATGACATCTTTTCGCCTGGTACTGCAAAAACCACAGTGAAGTCTAAGTCCAAAACCAAGAAAAGTCGACCTGTTCCAGAGACAAACACGGCAGAAGAAACAAGCCACAGCATTTTTGATGACCCCCTTAATGCTTTGGGTGGCAAATAAATTATTTTAAGATGTCTGGTGTGAATGTCTGAATATAAACCTGTATAATTTTAAAGATCCAGAAGGATAGAGTTTGTTAACACTGTTAATAGTTTAATATTAAATGCATAGGACCACTGTAAAAAAAAAGAAAAATGTATGTTAGAATTATCATCCAATGATGTTCTTGAGGACAGAAATGTTTTTTTTTGGGGGGAATTAACACTTAGTTCTTAACTCATTGTATGTCTTTCAGTACTTACAGATTATACATTATACATACAGTATTTCTCCAGACACATTTTTTATACAAGAATAAGTGACTAAATAAACATGGTAAAGAATCATTTATGTATTCATCGTATACCACACTATTTGACATCTGTTTTCTCTTAATGATGTTTAGTAACAGAATTGCAACTGTGTTTAAAGTTGACATTTTTCAGCACTGGAAAATGTTTTGCTGAGACGTATATGAACTGCAACATATGTTAAACATCTTGGTTGCATGTCTTCATTGTAATTTTCATTTCTAAGAACTAAATGGCATTTGTTTAAATTTTGTTTGTGCTGTGGGGTTCATGTATACTGAATGTCTTACCCAAAATTTGAGCTCCTCTTACTGTCTATTTATATACTAAAGGTTCAAATCTCCAACCTCCTCACCAACAGAACTGTGCAGTGTTATCATACCCCCTTGAAAAGAGTGGGAAAAAAATCAGCAGTCAGTCCTACAAGACTTACCTGAAGTCTGTGCATATTTACATTGGGACGAAGGCAGTTAGGCAAAGATCTTTGTTTAAAGGTCTTTACAGGCTGGCAGATTTTTTATACTGTGTTAATCGTTTACTTTCAGTTGAAACCTCTCAGTAAGTAGTAAGCCATTTGACTCAGTTGAACAAGGTTGAGTGGGGAGCTGCGTAGTGTACGTAGGCTGCAAAGGATCAAGTAAAGGTTAATTCCACACTGAAAAACAGAAGAAAAATTGTTTTTTTTCTTCGGATGTAAATGAAAGAGAGTAAGGTAGCAGGGTAAGGTGCTTTAGTCTCCTGCTACCTTACTCACTCTCCCTCAAACTGCAGAACAAAACATTTTCTTCTTTCTACTTTGCAGTGTGGAATTAATCTTAACTTGTCCATTTGACCCATTTCTTAATTTTTATTATTAAAATAAAAATCAAGTATAGACGAATAACATGATTGTATTGAGTGCATTTTGACCTGGCATACCTATATTGGTTAGTTATTTAATTAGCTTTAAACAATCTTTTGTGAACACTTAGAAAATATTGATAGTAACATTTGTTAAGTGTCTTTCACTCCTCCCACTGTCTTTAATTGTACCTTTTGTCCCCCAAGTAATATCAAATCTTACAAATGTAATCATTTTTTTAAAAAAATATTCGAAGTTCGTTGTTCTTAAACTGTAGTTCTAAAGGTTTAATTGGGGGGTTCCATAAAACAGAAAAACAGTCTGAAGCAGTAGGCTCATTCAATAAACACAGCTGCTCTCATCTGTGCATAAAACAAGCCATAATGGATGATTTCACCGACTCGAGCGGACTTACAAAGCGGGTTGGAAATACAGTATTCGAATGTTGAAAGCCATTTTTTTTTCAGCAGACACCTTTATCTAAAGCAATTGATATAATCAAAGCATGTTACAATTTCACGGGTAACAGTACAGTAGGTTAAGTGATGTGATTACTACAGGGATACATCATTCGAAAATGTACAGAATGTGTAAAAGCGGATAGAAAGGAAAATACGATTAAACCAAGCCGTAAAAAATATAATTTTCACCAGAAAAACGTCAAATTAAACTATAAAGGACTGGTTTTGTTTGTTAGCCCGTTTTGAGACCCAGGGTGTTCTCAGTAGTCTCTTGGTTATCAGATACAGTATCACACAGCGTCCGCGTCTCCAAGGTGCACAAATATTGGTCACGTGTTAATTGTTGTTGGAGATGAGGGTCAACATCCGGGAAACTATTGGAGCACAAAGAAAATAGCTCTGTTCACGCAACCAAACCATTCTATACCCGCCTCAAGAGGCTTTTTATTGGTTGTTTGGCGTCTCTATCTGGGTTTCTGTGGATGTCATTGGATATTGCTCTGTCAGGCAGAATGTGTCATAAAGGGTAGGTTTTTCTTTGAAATGTTGTGTTAAGCAGCACAGGAAGGTATTTGAGGGGAAGTTAGGAGATAATTGAACGATTGTGAAGGTTAAAACTATGGCTAATAAGAACGCAGGTGTGATAAAACGTTAAAAATATGATTTTGCTGCTGCTGCATTTTAGTGTCATTCAAGGCCGGTGAAGGTGAGCCTCATAGGCTTTCCTTTGAGGGCGAAACTGAGAAACGGGTCAGGGGATTTGATTGCTATATTCAGGTGCTGAGGGTATTACATCGTTGTGGTCACTGCCGTGTCAGCGCAGGCTTGGTTTATTTAAAAGAAATCTAGAATCTGATCTAAACGAGGATTAAAAAAAAACCCAGCAGCCGTTACTCGTGGGAGAGCTTTGGGATATTTGCCAGCTGTAACCCTGCTGCCTCTCCTGAGCGCCACAGGGATGATGTTACGGTAAGTCGGGCTGATCACGTTTCTAGTCCTGCTGAGCGGAGAGCTTGTTGGTCCTGACCGCGTAGCCGCGCCTAAGGTCAGACCATCCCTCCTGATCTTTCTGTGGCTGGAGAGGATTTATTACAGTGTCTGATCCAGTACGGTCGGACATGCACGGAAACCTTGATATTGCGTGAAATGTGTTATATAGGGGTGGGTAGGACAAAATCACGTAGGTTCAGTTTGTACAGTTTTGGACCAGGTTGGGTTTTGCAGGTAAGGTGCTGTGTAGTGTTACAGTGTTGGGAAAACGACCGGTATTTCTTTTTTGCGGAGGGAAGACATGAAGTAGAAATGTCTGTAGCCGCTGTTCTAGGATGTGAAAAGACGGGCATTTAAAAAAAGAGAGAACGCGCTAGTACTTTCGAGCTGGGCATCCCGGGACAGGTCAGAATTGGATCTGATGTGTATCTAGAGCTCGTTAGGTTGTCCTAAAAGTAAAATTTTCATTGTATTATTCGTGAGCCTTCGTACAAAAATACAATGTATCATTGTTGGGTGTGTGTGTGTGTGGTGGGGGGAGGGTAGTTCCCAAATTTATAAGAACATAGAAATGAAGTGTTTTGTAGGTCTTCACAATATCGATACTCCAGGTAGTTCGTTTTCTTCGATGAACGTAAGCGTAGAGGTAGACTGAGTGTTTCTGAATTGACACAGCCATCGACTCCAGTGCAGGCCGCTGTGATTTGTGATGCGCAGTGCTTCCTTGCTCTGATAAATGTAATTTTCCTGTTCCAAACTGCTACAACATCGCTCTGCCGGAAATTTGTGTTATTAACCCTTTTCGGGTATAACGTGGAATGAATTCCTCAAATATTAGAATTTGCGGAAATTGGCGCAGCCCAATTTGTTATAAAGAACTAGGTGCTTTAAGGCGATCACACTGTAAGGTATTTGTATTTTATTTCATGAAGGCTCAAGGCTATTTCATTTAGGCTCCATCAAGTGTTGTCAATTACCGAGGACAAACGGAAGCTATGTTTCCGAGATACGGAGTGCGATCTGTGATGGAAACGTGCATTCTTAAGTCTGTGCGTGTAATACCAGCCACAGAGCGGCCTGGCCTCCTATTGCAAAATTGCTTTGAACCTGGAAAAACTGCTTGCTCACAAAATCACGTTGAATACACGTGCACTCATCTGTTGTTGGCATCACGCAACTAATTCTCGTCGTGATGGCCACTTGAACCTCTGGGCTGCTTCTTTTCCACTCGCTGTGCTGGGGTTACAGCGCTCACGGTGGCCACGCACGCTCGTAGTTGAAGCACCGGGGTGAATGTTGTGGTAGAAGGTTGCCGTTGAGGAGCAGCGTGTAGTGCGTTAACCTATCCCTGCTATATACGGCAGTCACCTTGTACGCTTCTCTAAATGCCAAATACAAATCCGTTTCAAGTCCATAGAAGCCACTTCTGCTCTGGCAGCCCAGAATTAAATTGGACCGAGTATAAATACAGTGTACAGAATTGTCCATTCATGACCGTTTAGCCCGCTGCTACTGTATATCGCCCTGCAACTCACAGCTGGCAGCCCACTGTAGCTCTCAGCGGGTGTGAGCCTGCTCAGTTCCTGGATGGGAGTCCTCCTGGGAAAGCTAAGGTTGCTGCTGGAAGTTAGTGGAATCAGTAGGGGGGTGCTCACCCTGCGGTCTGTGTGGGTCCTAATGCCCCAGTATAGTGATGGGGGCCCTTTTTACAGTAGAGCGTCCTTCAGATGAGATGTAAAACTGTGGCCCTGACTCTCTGTGATCATTAAAAATCCCAGGGCATTTCTTTAAAAGAATAGGGGTGTTACCCTGGCATCCTGGCCAAATTTCCCATTGGCCTCCTACTAATTCCCATCTAATAACTGGTTTCATCACTCTGTTCGTCTGTATCATCACTGATAGCTGATGTGTAGTGAGTGTACTGGTGCACTATGGCTGCCGTCGCATCATCCAGGTGGGGCTGCACATTGGTGGTGGTGGAAGGGAGTCCCCATTACCTGTAGTGGTAACTTTGAGTGGAGTGTCTAAAAGCGTTTTATAAGTCTAAGGCATTATAAATTAGTTAATTCTTACAGGAGTCATACCATACCAGCCTGTATGTACTGTATACCTTACGGATGACTCCTGTAATCCTCATATCAGAGGATTATACTTTCTGATGTTCTGTTTTCTCCATTTTCTTCTAAGTAATTCCTGTTAATAATACTCCATATGTTTGATTTTTTTTTGGGGGGGGGGGTTAAAATAAGTCAGGAATCTGTAGAAAAACACTATTGAAGGGTCTTGCAATTGTAGAAAAGCACCTTCCAGGAGCACTTAAATGTAAGCTCTGTAGAGCTGCATTATTTTGGTCCAGTGATTAACACCAGTTTACAAGAGTGTATGTGTGGACACTGGGGTAGAAGAGGCCGCCCGAATTGTCTCAGGCAGATTATGTTCTGTAGTTTACCTCAAGGATCCTTTTGATCCACAGGTTGTTTGCTTACTTGGCATTATTTTTGTAGGTAGCAATTAACAAAAGCTTCCAAGGAGATTAGACTAGTTTCATTAACAGCAAGGCTTTCGAAAGACTGAAGAATACAGAGCCTTTGACTTGGTCTTCTTTCCCTCCATATTTGGAATTGAGGCTTGCGCATACATTCTCAGCAGGAGACAAAATACATGAACAGGATCCTGCCAAGTTAATTACAGTCTCCACTGTAACGAGGAGACATGATATGCCCGAGGAGGGGGGGGATCACCCCAGCAACAGGCTGCTGTGAAAACCCCCTGTCAGTTCTGAAATAGTTTCAAGTGTGTGGCAAAAGAGTCCACAGAACAAACAACCTGCTGCATAAACCCACAGCGTGTATTGTTCTTTAATACATGCCAGACCAGTTTAGGGCCCGGACATTGCGCGATGTACGAAGCCATGGCGTGTGACGTCTGGAATTGAGCTCGAGTGGTTTCACCTTGTCTCACAGTTGAGCGCAGTCCTTTGTGCCAGACACAATATGGTCTGGGTTTCATGTTATGGTGCTCGAATTTGTTGTTGATTTGTTTTTCACTGGGGGATGACGGGTTTTGTTGGGTCTCCTGGGTCCGATGCAGGACCGGGACTCCTTGCGTGTGCGCAGCCCCTGTGGGTTTTCTTTGGGTGCTCTGGATTCCCCCCATCATCCGAGAGCCTGCTTTGTAGGTCAACTGGTGTCTTTTAGTCCTGCTCCCTTGTCTGTCTGCTGTGTGGCGGATTGGTGGCCTGTCCTGCACCCCGTGCTCCCGGGTTGTGTTCCTGATCCCCACAACCCTTGCCGGGAATGAGGATTGCCGTTTGGGTTTGGTTTGCATCTGCCTTGGATTAGAAGTAATGGGGCTTCGTGGATTTCGCCGCAAGTCTTTGTGGTCTCAGTCTTGATTCGCAGGGATGTGAAAGTTTCACCTGCAAGGCGTTGGGAGTACAGGCAATCAGTCATTTTAATCCTCCGTGAGAAAGGTCAGGTAAAACAGAAAAGATTATTATTCAACTCCATTACATTGTAGGGGCAATAAGTTAATTAAAAATTCTTTATGGATCCTTCCAATTTCATTTCATGGGACGTATAACACTAGACCTTATTGAATATTTCATTGCTTATCTTCACAAGATTTTTGCAGAAACTATCTGCTGCTTAATTGGTTTCCCTTTCCAGTGTTTAAAATGTCCAGTAGTCAAGGAATTGAACGTTTTAACCTGACGCAAAGCTTTGCAGCATATTCTGAAGTGTCTTGCACTCCGTCTTTTTACTTAATAGAAAACAAACCAAGCTGAAAAGTGTTATGTACGTTTTAAAGGATGCTAATGTAACAGTAATCGAAATGTTTTAATGTTTCTTTTTTTAAATCGGTAATCTTTGGACTTTTTTATGTTTAATAAAAGGGGTGGTAATCTTAACTAGATTCAACGTGCAGAAGATGATCTCTTTGAGACTTTGCTCTTTAATACTGACATTTGAAATGATCATTATTGAAATACAGAACATACTGAAGAGCTGAAAGGAATAAAAAAAGACTTGTCAGGGAAGCTTGGCAAAATGCATGTAGAAATGGCATTGGTTTTATTTTGACATCCTGAATACTTGAGTCCTCAGCATTGAGCTGGCTAATGAGTTATGATGTGCAAGGCCAAAGCAGTTACCTCCATATGTGTGAACTCACTCTAGTCTGTGTTATCTGTGATGTTCACAAACTGATTTGCCTAAGGGTAGGAATTGGAACATCAGCATCCAGATTGCCAGGGCTTCTGTTGGTATTCAGATTGCAAAAACAGAACAAGCTCCTCCTGGATTATTGAACTACTAGTGGGAAAGGGATGAGTGTGGGGAGTCTGTAATCGAGGTGCAAGATTTCACTCCTTCTTACCTATGCATTGAGTAAATGTTTCGCACATGAGATCACTCTTTGTGTGCTAAAAGGTCTCCTCAGTACTTGTTCGAGGGTTAAGTATCATTGCACAATTGTAGTGGTGTTTGTTAGAAAAGGTGCTATAGGTGTTTTTAAGGATAGAATTTTCTCTTTTAGCAAAATGTAACGGTAAAGCTTGTATTAAGTTAGTGGTACAAACATAAATGTGCATGTTAAATAAAGATACAAAAGTGGTGGGATATAAGATAGGATTTAAGTACTTGGCACTTTAGTAGGAAAGGTATTGTGCAGTTTGTAGACCAATATATTAAATACGTCTTTTTTATTTTTTGTCTTACAGTGTTTATGCCTACAGTAAATCCAATTACATCGGTTTATCTTAGGGGAAAACCCTCAGGGGGTACCACTGACATGGTTCTAGCACACATAGTTCAATTCCGATTCTTGGTCAAGCTTTCCGCTTTTGCCAGCTGCCGTGAGTCAGGTCAGGCAGAGCAGTTATGAGGTCAGCCCTGGCTGTAGTAGGGCTGGCACAGGGCTGTGCTTGTTTTCCAGTCTTGGCTTGGATACATGCTCTTCATTTGGAATACTGGAGGAGAATTTTCTACAGTCACTGACGCTGCATGAGTGTGTGAACTCACTGGTGATTTGTTAGACGGTTCAGGCTGTTTTTATTTACTTTGGTATGTGTATTTCTCATTTTTGTGGCTGCATCTGAGAATGTTTACTTTGTTTTCCCCCTTCAGAGAACGGGTCTTGTCTTAAATTTACAGGAATTCTGAGTTTTGGTGTGATCTCACTGTTTGTAAAGCTGTATGAATGTTACCTTTTAAAGGTAAACTTTATCTTGAAGAACTTTAGGAATATATTCGCCTTGTAAAATGAATATTAAATTGTTGTTTCTAGGTGCAGCTTCACAGCATCATGACCAGCCTCTCTGCCTGCGAGTGTCCCGTGCTCCTGCCCTTGTCCCTTCTGATAGTGGGTCACCCTTCTCCCTTGCCTTGAAGCTGTGCTGGAAAGACCAGAAATGGCCCACAAGAAGGAGCCTCCCTTCTTCAATGAGGACAATGTAGGACCATTCCACTACAAGCTTCCTTTCTATGAGACGATGGAGCTGTTCATTGAAACCCTCACTGGCACGTGTTTTGAGCTACGCGTGTCGCCTTTTGAGACGGTGATTTCAGTAAAGGCCAAAATTCAAAGACTAGAGGGTACTGCTCTTTTTCATTAACTCCTCTTTCTCTTTCCCTGTATCCATGCCTGTGCATTACAGATTGAAAGGCAGGTCAGCAACCAGAAATAAAAATGAAAATTTTGAATCTAGTCATAGTCGAGATCTTACATCAACAGCTTAGATGTGCAGTTATTGATTATTCACAGTATAGAGTACAGATCTACAGCAGCACCTGATCTTCACTACATTTATAATGCATCTTAGCAATTAATTCTGTGATGCAGCTTTCTAATGATTTCTGTTTTACCCCAGATTTTGCATGGTCTAGATAGGAACAAGTGTGAGTTCTTTCATTACTGAGCCACTGAGAGGCTTAAAGCTAAATCAAGATCTTAATAGGAATTCTGAAGGAATGACTGACCTTGCTGCACTTGTCACTTAGTGCAGTGAACTTGCATTGTGAGCCTAATAAGGAATATCCATGGCCCTTTGGGATGTGCTTTTGAACTTTCAACTGTTCTGTTGAATGTGCTGCAGGAGTCAGGTGCTGAGCATGTGGTTAGAGCATCTGCATTGTGTTGCCAGCTCGCCTGCTGCTTTTGATTTGCAGGGCATTGAGGCATCCTCATATCATATCTTCTGTTACCAGATATTTCCAAAGGCTGGTTTGTGCTTTCCTTCACCTGTGGCTACAATGACTGTTTAGTGGCAGAGATGCAATCTTTTCTTTTTGTCGTTGTCCCTTGAAATCGTATCTGCTTTACATTTGAGCACATTGGGATATGTTTCAGATTTAAGGCAACCAGTCTGTCTAGAGCTGGGATCTCCAAGTCTGGTCTTGGAGAGCATCCAATTGTATTTTAAAATCTATTGTAAGGGATATTGACAGTTTTCTGGTTTATAATGTGTTTATACATATATATTACTACCCTCAAATTATATTTTAGAAATGAAACCAACAATTAGTTTAACATGAACAAGTGTAGTGACTTCCTAACGCTATAAACAAATTAAGATGTCAACAATGAACTCGCTTTGTCTTCATGCGTACTGTAGATGTCGGAAAGCTGAAGTTAAAACCAAATACTTAATTGTATTATTGTAGGGGGCAAAAAATCAAAAAAAGTACTTTTGTTATCAGAGATTCATTACAAGGAATGATCTTAGCTGTTGGTAAGCATGGACCTGTGTCTTCACAGTATTACCATTTGTGTAGAATTTGACTCTCATTTCCCTACATAGTATTCAGCATACTGAAAATAAACTTGTCTTCTAACTGCTGTTTTTTTTTTATTTTTCTTCTGAAAAGGGATACCTGTTGCACAGCAGCATTTGATCTGGAACAACGTGGAACTAGAAGATGAGTACTGCTTAAATGATTACAGGTAAAATCATTGGCTGTTCTAACATGTACATTGTACTGTTAAATAGTTTCCTGCAGTTACCTTGTAAATTGTTGTTGATTTTGGTTGTCAATTTGAAAGGATCAAGTAAAGGTTAATTCCATGCTGGAAAGACAAATGGCTTTCCAGCAGTCAAACTTTCTTTAGGACTGTGAAGAAGGCACACATTCCTGAAAAAGGTCTCAACAACCAAAACATTTTTCTTACTACTTTTAGCATGGAATTAAACTTTACTTTTCCTTTGCAGTCAATGCACTCTCGAAGCTTCCTGCTCAACCGATATGAATGTTAAGACTGATTAGGTAGTTTCTGACCTCTAAGGCTGTTGCTGTAATGACATGTCACTAAATAATACATTTTCACGTTTCACACAAAAATGCTGCTTTTTCAGGCTGCTAGCTATGGCTGTTGATCAAGATAGTCTAACCTTTTGATCTCCAGGCTCTTTGACTAATCCTACTCTCCTGGCAAAGGCTTTATGCTGTGTAAAATGCCTGGGAACTCCTACAACATTTTATTTCTGATGGATTTTTGCTGGATCATCAAAAATAATTCAGCTGTAGCAGTTACCTTTATCATTAATCCTGAAATCTGGACTCTGTCTCCAGGACTGCTTTTTTGTTCCATCAAGCTAGTACATTTACGTAAGGATTTTCTAAGGCAGGTGATTTCAGACTGATTTAACCTGTAGTGTTTTAACTTAAACCCTTTGTTACACCTCCAGTTCCTTTTTTGTTTCCAGTAAAATCTTCTCTGACAAGGTTGGGCTCTTCCAGTCTTTTCATTCTTCACTGCTGTGTACCTGAGGTGCATTCTTGCTGTTCTTGGATGGGTTTCGAAATTGAAAGGGTTCAAACAAGACGAGAAATTTTCATGAAGCAGGCAAGCACATGGGTTCAAGCTCAAACTCCAAACTGCCTTTCCTCATTTCCAGTCTTGCTGTGCTGCTTACTCTGTTCATATTGTCTGTTCAGCATTACAGAAGGGTGCACTTTGAAATTGGTGCTCGCTATGAGAGGGGGACCCATCAATACCAGGAGAGGTTTGTATTTATTTTGTTTAAAGTGAACATAATAACAGTGTACTCTTTATTAAGCAGCTCATAACTGCAGGCATGTTTAATCTGAGAACTGTGTCTTCAGGCCATAATTTAGATTGAGGATTAGCAGTAGAAGAAGGATGCACTTTGTTTTTGTTGCCATTTGATCATTTGATGTGTGCCACGTTTTGCAAAACAACGTGGTGATGCTCCATTATAAGGGTGTGTAGTAGTTTCTAAGTAATCTGTATAATATTAACAGATGAATTGTGAGCTATGAAAGTACAGTTCTTGTAGATCTAAACATTCATTTATGTCTCCCAGGAAACTGAATGTGAGTGAACTCAAAAGGCAACTTGTTTTATGTATTAAATTGAATTCATTATAATTGGAAAACAAGATGTCGTAGTGATCAGACAGCAAATCTGCAGTTTTGATGTTCAGTCAGGTCTTCCTAAGAGCATATACTGCATACAGCATTATAACAGAAGTTGGAACAATTCCATGAGTAGTAGCAAATAATTAAAAAATACTTTCATGTATTTATCTCGTAGTATTATGGATATATCTACAATAGGAAATTATATATTATATAATCTGGCACCTTTTGATGGTATGCAGCCTCTTGTTTTAGTTATTGTTTTGTATTTTATCCACTGCAGTTCCAATGGATGACCCTGTAAAGGAATTTGCGGAGTACATGGATTCAAACCGGGATGATGTTTTGGAGAAAACTTCACCCAATAAGCAGGTCACCTTTCTTGTGTACCAGGAGGGAGACCAGCTCAATTTCTTCCGAGTTGTGGATCGAGGAGATGGCACCTTAACACCAGTTTCTGAATCAATAAGGTGTGTAAAGAAAGGCTGATTTTGAAATAAACATTTAAACGTTTTATTACATTGAATTCATTATAAATGAAAATAGGTAATGATGAAACTCTTATCAAAGCTTGCACTTTAATTGTTTTAAGTAGGTTTGTGTGATAATTTAAATTTATATTATGCTTGGAGTTTAAATAGTATTTTTTTTCTAACCACCCTCTCTCAGTTTTTGGGGAGCTATGTGATAAAACGTTCTGTTATGGTACAAGAATATATGGTAGGGCATAACAGGCCATCCATTTTTGAAATAGAAATTACAAGAATATTTACATTCTGGATAACACTGTGGTCTAATAAACATTTTGTTGAAGTTTGCAAATAGTCAGAAATACTCGTCTGTGGGTCTAAATACCAGAATGGTCTCCTCTGCAAGTTGATGATGCATATTTCCAGTAGCCGAGTAGCCAGTTGTATCCTCTGTTGTAGCGGAGGCTCAGTGTATAACTTGTACACTGAGGAGGAAGAAGAAAGTGAGCCCTCACCCTCAGGCCAGCAGATCATGGAGAACTCCATCACCATGAATAAGATGAAGCTGCTGAAGGCCAAAATGGAAAACATGAACCTCAGTAAGAAGGTACTGCTGCCATAACACCCTATGGGGAAATATCCTTCACTTTGATTATATTAGCTGCCAAGCTCCTTTGTCAGTAGACTCTCTAGAATTCGGTCATTGTTGGAGCGAGATGGCAAAGTAGGTGAAAGACTCGCTCATAAACTACGTCAACCATGTCAGGAGGGGTATCGTGAGCAGTTCTGCAGCATGCGCATATGAAACTTTGATTTACCCTGTTGTATGTGTACTTGGAAACATTCTCATTCCTTAAGAAATGTCATTTTCATTCTTTACTTGCATGCAGTTACAATATAAATTACATGCTTAAGAAAACTGGGGGAAAAATAGCACATTGCCATTACAGTCTTCATTTTGCCTGTCATTGACTAAAAGTGTATACATTTAGCCAATCTTTAAGAATGGTATGACACAAACAGCTGTTTTTTCACAATTAATGTATTTGTTTCTCAGGTGTTCTGCACTCCAAGACACCTGACTCTAGTTAACAATAAATGAATCCTCTATACATTTGTGAGGAATTTCAGTTTAGTGTCCAGTGTTTTTCTTTTGCAGCCTAAGAAGACTGCCAAGGTGAAACCCAGGCCTCCCATCTGTGCTCGGCCCTGCACCGACTCATTGAATACAGCCCGTCATCAAAGACTGTTCCGGGTTCTGCCTCAAATTGGACACTCTCTGAACCCTTCAACATGCCTACCTCCTGTCAGGGACCAGCATTCCTCAGCTACTCCTCCTGTTCCTGCACCCCCGAGCGCCTTGTCCTCTGTCACCCCCGCCAGCCAGGCAGTGCTGTCGTCCACATGTTACTCTGTGAAGGAAGACGAGTCCTGGGAGTGCCCAGTCATGACTGCTTCCTTAAGCAAAATCAGGTCTCCACCTAAAGTTTCCCGAGTCAAAGTAGACAACTCTCATCTGCCGAAAGTTGCAGTTCTTCCACCACTTTCTGTGTTGCCCAATAGGGAGTCTCAAGATGGCTCTATGGAACAAGTGAAATCTAACATCGAGGGAACGGTGAGGAGGGAGGACACTGTACTTGTGGGCACCCACCCGGATACTTTTCTTGTGCTTGATGAAGAGCAGGCTAATGCAAGTGTCAACGCGGAACCAGCACAGGGTAAAGACAGCAGTTCTGAAATGATAGAAGAAGCTACTGAGCGGTCTGTAGCAGCATTACTTTCCAAAGCAGTAAGTTCTGAATCCATGGACACCTGGGCCCTGAGCACTGAGCGTTTATCTCAAAGGGCTAACAAAGCACTCAGTCCTCTGCAGTTCCCTGCTCAGTTGACCTCCAACCCTTTAGTGATTGGGAAGCCCCAGAGGCTGCCCAAGTCTTTCGGTTATGGCAGTCTGAGACCCACAGCTTCCAGAGCTCTCCTGAAGTCTGAGGAATACTCTGGTGCCGCCGAGGCCTCTCCTGCACGAACTCCAAAGTTTCGGGGTGTGAAGGTGGACTCCCCTGGTAAGCATCCTGAGATCATATCGAGAACAGAGGCGCGGGACATTACCGAAATGGTGAACAAAGCCTCTAAGGAACCCCTGGGCTCTGTCAGCAATTTAGGAATCCTGGCTTCGCTGGCACGAAGCACAAGCAAAGAAAGCAGCCTACCAGGGAGCTGTGGACTGGGAAGACCACACCCGGCTGCATTGCCTCTTCCCACCAACATCCACCTCTTTCAGGACGACCTCCTTAGGAAAGTGTCCCCACCAGAGGGAGCTGGTGCTTCATGCATGGTAGAGTACATGGTGCAATTCCTGTGCATTGTTACCCACTAAAAGATCTTGGTGATTGTCACAGCTTCAAGTTGTACCTAGCTACTAGTGTTGTATTTTTCCATTCTGCTTGTTCAGGATTTTCTTAGGGCTGCAAGTAAGGAAAGAACACCCGCATTAACACTAAACATTAATATTCTGCTCTAGCGGCTTTGGTGAGACCGCGGTCAGCGTCGCGATGTAGAATGGGTATACTGGACTGGTTAAAATTTTATTTTACTCTGTTTTTCATCTAACTGAAAGCCTTTCGTTGATCCTGAAAAGAGCCTTGCTGTTCCCAGACATTTTTTTATTTGCGGTGGTCATTTGGTTATCAGTAATCATCGAAATTTGTAGCCTGTTCAGATTAACAAGTGCTGTTCAATTTTGTCCCTGAAAATGTAACTGTCTCATTTCAGCCTGCTAACCCTCTTGGCTCAAGTGGAGGCTCTTCCAACACAATTAGGCGAATAGGTGAGTGATGTGATCATTTCCTGCAGGCCTCAATGGTTGTTGCAAGTCCTGCAAGAGCCTCTTTCTTACTTCGTCATGTTGTTCTGTATGCCTTCTTATCCTTGTCCCTTCAGCCTGCTCTTTTATCTCCTGTGTGTTTCCTGCCTTCTCTCAGCCACTTTGGTGAAAGTCTTTCTGCAAACGGCAAACACAGTTGAGTCTCCTATCACCTGCCATTCCCTCATGTTGAGGACTAGATTGATAGACCTTTTTCTAACCACTTCTTCCGATTCAGGACACACACACACACACTTATACCTGAACACTGTGGTCATCTTCATTTTGCGTGTTTTACTGACTGAGCAACTCCTACAGACATTGTTGTTTATCCTGCAATTGGAATTTTAAATTGAAATTCTGTCTTGTGTATGCTGGTTTACTCACAATTTTTCCTGCTGTGTTTTTGTGTTCTCCACTTAATAATGTACCGTGTTTTCTTGCACTAAATATTTTGGTTTGAATCGTAAATGGTTTTATTGTTTAATGTCTTGTTTCTTAGTCTATAACTGGCAAACAAATATATAGAAGTTCTAAATATGTTAAAAAGCTTATTGGAGCACAATAAAATGTTCAAAAGTGTTTTTTCATTCTTATAAGAGCATTTAACATTTGAAATGTTAATTATTGATGTATTTTTGGTAAGAAGTTCAGCCGATTTGTGATAGTTGTTTGTAATCGTGGTTGAGAAAAACACCCTTACTGATGCATACAGGAAAGAACTGGGAAATGCAGGCAGGCTCTTCCAACCTGCCCAAGCCCTTTGCCTTTAACGTGTCACAGGTAGTTTAGCCTTAATTGCACAAGAAGATTGTCCCTCGTTGACTGCTCCGTGAGCCTACGAGCACTAAGTAGTCACAGGTTTCTCAGTGTAGCTGGCGGACTAATCCCAGCTTTCCCTCTGACCTTGCTTGAGGAATCCCAGCCAAGCTGCCTGTAGCTCGCGCAAACCTACAGTGCCTGGATCATGGTGTTCAGCCTTTGCTTGAGGCCCCTCAAGTGCAAGATTTTTTAATATAATTTGTGTTTAAGGTGAATAATGGCAATATTATTACATCTAAATATCATCTGCAACATGAAGAGAGATACACCCTAGAGGTGACTATTCCTCCTGCAAATGTTTCTGCACCAAAATAAGCTTCCATTTTTTTTCCCAGAAAATAATTTTCAGGAACTCAAGGATATATTTTTGTAGGGCCTTGGATTACACAATTATCCAGTGTTTTCCCACATGTTAATTTATGTAACAATTCTTTTTAGGTACTCCAACATATCACCTTCCTCCTGTGAAGGCCCCTGTCGCTCCTAAAAAGAAAAGTTCTAAGCACTGTTTCCTGTGTGGAAAGAAAACCGGACTGGCCACAAGCTATGAGTGCAGGTAAAACTGCAGGGATTCTTTATTCACGGAGGATTCTTTGTCAGGCATACAGCCTTGGATAACAGTTAGCGCATGCTTGGAAAGTCTGCATGTAATTGTAAGTTGTAATGATTCTTAACAGTCGTTGTCGACAGTGGAAAGTCTACATTCTCTTGACATCGTCGTGATTCGTTATTTCATGGTTCCTAGTCTCAAAGGAGCCATGGAGTCAGAGTGGATCCTTCTGAGACTTGTAAGCCAGACCCTGGGGGCCAGTATCTACAGACTTGTGTATCTCTTGCAGGATAGACAGCACAGTTAAAAGCAGGAGATCACTGCCACTACAGGAAAAAAATATCTATGAATCTGTTGTGTATATATTTTGAATGCTCATGTGCAGTTGTGTTGCTGTTCTGTAATACTGGACTGTAACATTACTACATTTGAAAACCCATGACGTGGAGTTATCCTAATTAAATTGTTCATACATCAGGGTACATTCAGACTTGTTCTTCTTTGGAAATGATTGGGTTTAAATGAAAAGGCAAACAGGATGAAGTAAAGAATCTTGCTTCATCTTCTTAATGATAGATATTGTACTGTCACTTTTGCATTCAAAGATGTTCCAAAGTTTCTCATCAATAAGAAGTTTCACCTTTTAAATCTTCAGAATTTTTGTGACCCACTCAAACTGAGACCGTTACAGAAGGTTTAAGATTGAGAAAACAATCATCACTTTGAAACTAAAGCTCTTCTCTCCATCTTTATTATATGGAGCACCTAGATACGTACACTTATGAACCTAGAACTTGAATTTTCTTCTTGAAGTGGTTGCAATCGACAGCCCAAAGTGTTTGTATCGCTGACTAAATTGACAGGAAGGCGAAGAGCAATGCTTAGTGCTTTGGTGAGGCACTAGAGGGCTGCTACATCATACCATTAATTAGTGTTGGGCCTTTTTTAGCTTTTACAGGTACTCATCAAAGGGGCCATCACTGGAATGACCTGGCTACATAGCGGTCTTGCTTTCATTTCAGATGCCGAAACAACTTTTGTGCTACACATCGCTATGCAGAAACTCATGACTGCAACTATGACTACAAGACTGCGGGCCGGAGGTACTTGCAGGAGTCGAACCCAATAATCAGCGCACCAAAGCTTCCCAAAATCTGACCATTCAAGTGTTGCATGTAGCAATTTTTTTTTTTTAATTGAGCAAGGGAATGTGACTACCGCTATCTGTTTTACACCAACTTTGCTCTGAAACTTTTAAATGCCAAGCAACACAACAAAATAAAAGCACATGCAAGTCTAATAGTCTAATATTTATGAATAATGTGAAAACTACTGTAGTGTGCATTTTCATTTGTAGCAAAATGAACAGTCAAATCTGTGTAAATAAGTAGTTTTTAAAGATATTAGAATGGTTTTAACTTGGACATTGCACGTTATATCTGTTTTTTTTTTAGGTCTGAAGATAACTCTTCACAAGACAAGTCTTTAAAAGATGCACTTTAATGATTAATCTTTACCATGTAGCCTGTTCTGAGGGAGGTTGCTGTGTCCTTGTCCTGTTTTGTCCTTCTATTGAAGTGTTTTTTTCCCCGCCTTGTCTGTCACGTTTCAATATTCCTCACCTTCCCCTTCCACCGCCCTCGCGTATTTCAAGCCTCACTGCTAGGAAACTGGGCTTGTTGGTGGCACGTGGGTTACACATCTTGTTGAAATTCAGCAGTGCGAGTTGAAAGAAATTCCATATCACCTTGAGGAAAAGTTTAGGATGCAATGTAATATTTTATATACAAATATCTACTAGATATATATGGCCATCAAGCATACAGTTTTTGGGATACAACAAAAATATTGTTTGTTGCCATAAAAGATCATTTTAACTACTTTTTTTGTAATGCCAGGATTTTTTTTAATAATTGCACAATGCTGTTTGCTGTTTTGCTAAGATTTTGAGTGCTGTTAACAGGAAAAAAATCTAATAAAAAAATGTCTGTCTTTTATTACTTTTCAGAGTGTTATTCATTGCATGTTGTGGTACAGAACTGAAAAAATGACCTGCTCAGTATTGAGATTAATTCAATTGATAAATGAAGGATTTGAACTTCAAATAACTAATCCTGGACCATGGATCTTTTTTGGGGAAAATTATTTACAGTGCTGTGACACATTTCCCTCCTATTTACTAGCTTTTTAGAATGTGTAATAACCTCTTGGCTTAAGATTTGCAAGACATTATAAGTGACTAACACATCCTCTGAGATGATGTCTTTATGCCTCATAGACTGATTTAAAATAGCTCATCATTAAATTATTGAAGCTTGTGTATTTTAAACTTGCATTAGTTAACAGGATGATTGGTTGTGGCTGCATTGTAAACTAATTCAGAGCCAACACATGTACAGTATGAGTTCAGTATAAAATTTCCATTTTCAGGACTGCTATGAATGCATTTAGTAGCATGGAAGCCCATGCACATTAGTTTGTCTGATATTTGTACTTTAAATACTTCAGACACATGGTTTTTGTGTTTGTCACTGTTTAGAGTAGGACCAAGTAAGTAATTGGTGCATACTGAACATGTTTTCATAAGTTGAATAAAATTGGTATGTTCTTAAGTGTCTTTTTTTTTTTAAAAAAAAGAGGCAATTGAAATTAATGAACTAGATGGAAAATTAATTGCACAGTGCTGATTTTCCTTCCAGGAGGTCTATGCCACATTTCCTTTGTTTGAGAAACATCCACAGGGTATAATGGGTATTAACCTTTGCATTAGCAAGAGCCTGACTCGTTATTACTCAAATATAACATTAAATTGAATATTATAATTAAGAAGAAAAGCTGTGCAAATAACACCATTTTCAGATCAGTTCTGGAATGCTTGTTGTGAATCTTTTTTTATTAATGCACAGTCTGGAGATGTAATCCACTGCAGCATCCCGGGTGTAATGCTCAAAGCAACTAAGATCTTAAAAAGCCACTGGTATAGATTTCTAAAATATGAGTCAGGAGTCTGTAAAGAAAGATCTACTGAAAGACAAATGTGTCATTGGCAACAGAAAAAATCAAAAGGTAATATGGAGTCTAAATAAATACAAGACTACAGCTAAGCTAAAATCGGGAGTTGCAAGACAAATGATAGTTGGCAAAATGCCATTAGCGTATAGTAAGTCTTATCTTAAATGGTGTGCTTTCCAAGTAAGATATCTGGACAGGAAGAAATAGTTTTGCATAGTCATGATTGTGCTAAAAATGTTTTGAAGGAAGCGAGGCAAAAATTCACCTCCAGCAGAATGGTTTTCATCACCATATTTATAATCTTTACACACCGCATTTCAGAGTCCGTGAATTTTACTGACACTGGGTTTTTCTGACTTCTTCCTGGTCATGTTCAAACCACTACACAGTTTTGCAGAGCTGATCAAATCACGTAGTTAGTATCATGTAGCATGGGAGACAGAAATTTAATTATAACCTTGCAAACAGTTTTACAGGATCTTATCATACAGGCTTTTCTATCCTAGGCACCACTGAGTCATAAGACAGACGGCACTTCCACACATTCAACCTGTCATGGGAGTGGAGACGGGGCATTGCTGTATTACAAAGAAAAAGAAAACAATTCCACAAAACTGAAATATTCCATAGTGGTTTAAACTGCATATGTGTTTTAAAAATAAAAATGTCCTTACTGAATTTGCTTAAATTGATTCCCTGTAGGAAATCTATTGTCAATCTGTTCATGAAACAAAGTTGTACTGTAGCTTAGCTTTTGGCTATTGGAGACCAAAGTGAGGAGCCTAACCTTGGCATTGATTTTTGTGGGAGGGACATGCGTTTTAGAAGTAAGGAAGGCTTGTAATACATTACAATAAGCCCTGAGCCTATAGTCCTGTCCAGCAGTATGGGCTTGACTTGTAAAACACTGTGGGAAATAAGGAAACAGCTGCTGGGTGTGTTCCTTTAACTAATCATGTAAAAACGGATGTCAAACAACTGGGTGTCTTGAGCTACCTAATTGACATTCATGATTTTTTTTAAATAGTAGATACAGTAGAACTGTTAAAGTTCTGTTAGACATAAAATACTAAGAAAAATTAGAATTTTCTAATGCTGCTGAACTGGGCTACAGATTTGTTTTGTTTCGGCTAAGAGTTGGGACTAAATCATTGTGATATTGACAGGCTCTTGTCATGCTGTTTTTTTCCCAAGTTGTCATCATTGTACATGAGAATTTTTTTAACTGACTGCATTAATTAAAAAGAATCTTGTCATGCGCCCTTACAATAGAAATGAAATGTCAATGTACTTGGTTTCATCTTGACATACAGTATACAAATGTGTTCCATTTAAGAACTTAATGCTTGATTTTTTAAATGAGTAACAGTTAAAATGGCCACATTGGAGAAGACGGTTTGCTTAGTGTTATTACAGTAAAGCCCATACTTTGGCATGCTCTCCTCTTTCTTATCTGTTCACTGTTATTCTTATAGGGAGGGTATTTCCATTACCATGCACATGAACTCAGAAGGGCAAGTCAGTGAAATTCCAGGAGGCAGGTTAAAGAGGTTCAGAAGATAAGCACAACCAGTAAAGTAGCTAACAGCCACACAATAATTTCATATCCATATACAGTATATTTATATATACTGATGGAAAAAAGAAACGCAACATTTTCTGGAATGAGAATACTATAGTTCTAGCTTATGTACTTTCACACAAAGTTGTCGATTTGTTTTAAGCCCTCTGACCAGCAATACAGCTTGTGCAGTGAGGCATTGCAACTTGCCAATCACACAAAAGCTCGTTAGGTGCACTTTTACCCAACGAGGTCCAGGTGGAACAATGCCTGATCAGGTCAGTTTTCTGTGCATTCCTGATTGCTACGAACGTCACCAGAAGCAAGGGAGAGGGCCATTGGCATGCTGCAGGCAGGCATGTCATGTGCCAGCATTGCCAGACACTATGGAGTAGGCTGCTCCACTGTGTCCCGACTGCAGAGAAGATTTCAGCAGACCGGCAGGATAGATGACCGTCCAAGATCCATTCGCTCTCGGGTGACCACACCAGAGCAGGACCGACACATCAGACTGGTCCATCTGAGAGATTGTTTCAGGTCTGCCACCCGTACTGCTGCTGAAACATCCGGAAAAGGGCCAGAGTGTGGAGGAGGAGGTGTTGTGTTTCTTTTTTCCATTTGTATATTTTGGCTTATAAATTTGTTGCACTGACCTTGAGTATAACCGTGACAATTGAGCATTGCAGAAATAAGCAATTAAAATAAAAAGTTGCTGATTAACTTTTAAAGGAAAAATTTGGTGATAAAACGTCACAAGAGGTTTATTAAGAAAGTCAAAACACTTCCTGGGGGGCACAAGTAAAAGTGTACTGGGGTAGAAATAAAGTCAGAAAATGTTGCAGCTCTTCAAAGCTTGTATTTAACATATTTGACTTAAGTGGTGCTGTATGTTGGAAACGTCCTCTCTCTTTTCTTGAGTGTGCATTTCTCTTATAGCAGTAAAACGATGAGGCTGCAGCTGTGATGATTTTGTTTCACTGACTAGATCCCTGATATGTTTCAGCTGTTCACAGTCCCTTTTCTCTCATTGTTCTGGACTACAGCCTACAGTCTGATGGGCAGTAAGGATTTCCTGATTCTGTCTGGCTTTTTTAGTTCCCTTACATCTTCTTTGGAGTTTTAACATTTATGTACAGTGCCTTGCGAAAGTATTCGGCCCCCTTGAACTTTTCAACCTTTTGCCACATTTCAGGCTTCAAACATAAAGATATAAATTTTTTATTTTATGTGAAGAATCACCAACAAGTGGGACACAATTGTGAAGTGGAACGAAATCTATTGGATTTTTGAAACTTTTTTAACTAATAAAAAAATGAAAAGTGGGGCGTGCAAAATTATTCGGCCCCTTTACTTTCAGTGCAGCAAACTCACTCCAGAAGTTCAGCGAGGATCTCTGAATGATCCAATGTTGTCCTAAATGACTGATGGTGATAAATAGAATCCACCTGTGTGTAATCAAGTCTCTGTATAAATGCACCTGCTCTGTGATAGTCTCAAGGTTCTGTTGAAAGCGCAGAGAGCATCATGAAGACCAAGGAACACACCAGGCAGGTCCGTAATACTGTTGTGGAGAAGTTTAAAGCCGGATTTGGATACAAAAAGATTTCCCAAGCTTCAAACATCCCAAGGAGCACTGTGCAAGCGATCATCTTGAAATGGAAGGAGTATCAGACCACTGCAAATCTACCAAGACCTGGCCGTCCCTCTAAACTTTCAGCTCAGACAAGGAGAAGACTGATCAGAGATGCAGCCAAGAGGCCCATGATCACTCTGGATGAACTGCAGAGAACTACAGCTGAGGTGGGAGAGTCTGTCCATAGGACAACAATCAGTCTTACACTGCACAAATCTGGCCTTTATGGAAGAGTGGCAAGAAGAAAGCCATTTCTCAAAGATATCCATAAAAAGTCTCGTCTAAAGTTTGCCACAAGCCACCTGGGAGACACCCCAAACATGTGGAAGAAGGTGCTCTGGTCAGATGAAACCAAAATCGAACTTTTTGGCCACAATGCAAAACGATATGTTTGGCGTAAAAGCAACACAGCTCATCACCCTCAACACACCATCCCCACTGTCAAACATGGTGGTGGCAGCATCATGGTTTGGGCCTGCTTTTCTTCAGCAGGGACAGGGAAGATGGTTAAAATTGAGGGGAAGATGGATGCAGCCAAATACAGGACCATTCTGGATGAAAACCTGTTGGAGTCTGCAAAAGACCTGAAACTGGGACGGAGATTTATCTTCCAACAAGACAATGATCCTAAACATACAGCAAAATCTACAAAGGAATGGTTCACAAATAAACGTATCCAGGTGTTTGAATGGCCAAGTCAAAGTCCAGACCTGAATCCAATCGAGAATCTGTGGAAAGAGCTGAAAACTGCTGTTCACAAACGCTCTCCATCCAACCTCACTGAGCTCGAGCTGTTTTGCAAGGAAGAATGGGCAAGAATTTCAGTCTCTCGATGTGCAAAACTGATGGAGACATACCCCAAGCGACTTGCAGCTGTAATCGCAGCAAAAGGTGGCTCTACAAAGTATTAACGCAAAGGGGCCGAATAATTTTGCACGCCCCACTTTTCATTTTTTTTATTAGTTAAAAAAGTTTCAAAAATCCAATAGATTTCGTTCCACTTCACAATTGTGTCCCACTTGTTGGTGATTCTTCACATAAAATAAAAAATTTATATCTTTATGTTTGAAGCCTGAAATGTGGCAAAAGGTTGAAAAGTTCAAGGGGGCCGAATACTTTCGCAAGGCACTGTACACTGGTGTTGTATGGAACAACTAGGCTATGACCAGAACCTGTCAGAAACAACTAGTATCAACATACTAGCCTTGTATCCAATTGGATACAAAAAGAATCAGTTTAGTACGTTTGGCACATTTGCTATTCTGTTGATTTGAGCCTAATATAAGAACATGTTGAAGAGAACGTTGTTTTACTGTATGTATATTTTAATAAAAGTACTATATTGATTTTATCAGGGAGTAAGCCCTGTGTTGTATCTCCATGTAGCCAGTGAACCAACATTTTTTTAAATTAGGTTTGGGGAACTTTGAAATCATTATTTCAAGCTGAAGAACTATTAAAACTTAAAACTAGTGATGGTTTCTTCTGTGCAACTCAAATTAAACTGCGTTGTGGTGGGTGCCGTGTGCCTAAGGTTAGCAGGAAACAAATTATGCTGCAGTCTAATTCAATTCTACAGTACTTAAATGTTTTCAAAACCCAAACTTTTGTATTTTGTAAAAGGATGGTATAACTTTAGAGAGACCTTTCGGTATCTGTGGTTATATGTGGTGAGGTAGGAGGCCTTTTCTTTTTGCTGTGTTGGATGTTTTGTTTGCTTCAGGAGCCAGACATGTAGAGATGTCTTCTGTAACCCACTGAGTGGAACACAAGTTCCATGCTGTGTTTTATAGATCCCTTTAAATTTAATATTTACACAGAGAATGTCAATGTGTATTTGGAGTGAATTCACTGCAGTCCTAACTGCACTGTGGAGAGGCAGTAAACTTTTACATTGAACATACCAATGGGCTGGCAAATATAATGCTCATAAAACGTTTCTGTAGTGAAGTGGTTATCACTCTCACCTCACATGTGAAAGGTATTTGATTCAAAACTGGTCTGAAATGTATTTCTTTTGTAAATGCTTTTAAAAACAAGAGGCAGAAGAGGTATGAAACAAGCTACCCCTGTCAATACGAAATGCCTTGAAGCCAATACCATTGATTCTTTCTAGAAAAGACTGGATGAGATTGTTGAATTAATTAGCTTTGAATGATCAAAATGACTCAATAGATAGAATGGTCATCTGTAATCTGTGATGTCGTTTGTAATCTTTCTTGTGTATGGAAAATGGAATGCGATCAAATCCAGCATGGAACATGTAGGATCTTCCTCTAGGCCGAGGGGGGGAATTTGGCCCAGACACCGGGATCTTCAATGACCGCTGAGAGTAAGGACCTCTGTTTTACGTCTCGTCCAAAGGACGGGCCTTATAAATGTCTTGATATATATTGAAAGACTGCTCCAGGTGACATCAGTACAGTACAGTGGTCATGTGATGAGAGGGGGGAGTGTCCCCACGTTTCATAAAGATGAGCAATGTGCAGTTTCATTTTTACAGTTTCTTCCTGCATTATCAGAGTCTTTCCCTTATCAGTGAACACCAGCAGTAATAAAAGAGATTTGAGTAAAAAAGTATATTTAGACTGTAGGAGCAGGTTACCAAAGGACACATCAGATTACTAAACTGTATGAACTACTTTTCAATGGCCGCAAAATCAAGATGCACAATCTCCTTTCAATTATGGCAATACCGGGATTTGAGTTTAGATTATCAATCAACTTCAAAAGAACGCTCAATCTTTTTGCAGAATTCTGACATGTAAAATTACAAATTAAGGAGTTTATGTAAAACACTCCCTAGCCTGACCCACTGTAACACAGAGCCCAGTATGTTCACTCTGGGACTTAAGTGCTCTGATCCCCTACGGCTCAAAACACAGGAATTTACTTTTTCGGTGGCCTTAGTATTAACACTCAAATTCCACCTGTTAAGAGGTTCAGCTCTTAACATATGTCCAAGATTCACATCTGTTTTCTTCCTCCACAGCTAATGCAATGATCATTTCATCCTTTGCTATCCTTCAAGAGGTTCCAATCATTGGAATCTGTTCAACTCAGAATCAAGGCTGAGATCACACAAACAGAGGACTGTGATTGTTCAGCTTTAAGTGCACAGTACCTTATTATATGACAGGGCCTTTAAAAGATGTTTCCAAAATAGTTGTGTTTCACAATAAAACTGTTTGAAAAAGTAAATTAAACATGATAAATTAACCATATACATTTCCTTTTTAAGGAACCTGTGAAATAATTGCAAATAAAATAAAAACTTGTTTTGTCTATTTTCTATTTAACCTTTAACCAATACAGGGTCACAGGGGAGCTTGAGCCTATCCCAGCAATCAATGAGTGCAAGGCTGGATACACCCTCAACAGGACACCAGTCCATCTCAGAGCACACACAGGCACAAACACGGACAGGAACACACTCGCACAAGGGCCAGTTTTCCCAGAAGCCAATTAACCTGCAAGGATCTGTTTGCACTAGTGGACAAAACTCACACGATCCAGGGGAGAACATACCAGCTCCACACAGATAGCACCCCAGGTCTTTAATTGAACCCAGGGCTCCAGCACTGTGAGGTACTGTAGCAATGCTAACTACTGTGCCACTGTGCTGTCTCTAAGAACTTACAAATACATTGTATTGTGCCAGACTTTCTTGAATTATTTTATTAATGAGTGAATAAATATTTTAAGATTTGATTCTTGAATTAACAATCCTGTAGATTCCACAGCACCCAGCTCTCTAGTGACTCCATTTGAAGGTGTCTCTAGACAGATGTAGTTTAATGTTTTTGAAAGCCTGCATGATGCCAACTTAGCGTGCTCTAAAATTAGTGGAACACAGGTCTGTCTGACACCAGCTGTAAACTGAAGAAAATTATAGTCTGTAAGATGTAGAACTTGCCAGCACCTGACTCTTGTCTCACAGCTTTAAAGAGATGATACTAATGTCAGCACAAAATAGGTTGACTGATAGAGAAGCACAGCCAGAAAAACCTTCCAATGTAAAAGCTGATGTTGGCTGCCTGCAGAAAGATGACTGGAGAAACAGCTAGTGAAAACACTTCTGAAACTTTGTACAACCTTCATGATGAGACTGTGATTTAAAAAGAAGAACAACTAGGGGTGTAACCCCAGTGTCCTGGCCAAAAAATTCCAATTGGTCCTTACCAATCATGGCCTCCTAATAATCCCCCTCTATGAATTGGCTACATTACTCTGCTCTCCTCCCCACTGATAGCTGATGTGTGGTGAGCGTTCTGGTGCACTATGGCTGCCGTCGCATCATCCAGGTGGGGCTGCACATTGGTGGTGGTGGAGTGCAGTCCGCATTACTTGTAAAGTGCTTTGAGTGGAGTGTCCAGAAAAGCGCTATATAAGTGTAAGCAATTATTATTATTATTATTATTAACTTTCTTTCTGGTGCTTAAGATCAACTGCAGAACCTGAATTCATCAATCATTATTGGCAAGCCAATCTCGTAAGGGTCAAGGCAATCCAAAGCCTATGCTGGAGGCACAGAGCACAAAGTGGGACTTCATCCTGAACAGGGGCACAAGTCCATCACTGGTTTAGCACTTGTGCACAAGCACCAGGACACAGAAACAATCGGTTCACCTGGTTTAACCTGGTATAACCTGCAGAAAACCCTAAAGGCTAAAGTCCTCAAGACTTGATGTAATTAAGGTTGTGGAGGAGACGGAGCCTATGCTGGCAAGCAAAGGGCACAGGCAGGGTACACCCTCGACGAGATGCCAGTCAATCGCAGGGCACACACAGACACACACATTCACACCAGGGGCAATTTTGCAAGCTGGACATTGTTTGCCAAATGAAAGATGTTGTTTAACACCAGGCAGAGTAATTATAATTATTTTATTTAGTTGCTATTATTTTGTACTTAACCCCAATTATTTACTTGTTTTTACCCGCTGTACGTGCATACAGTACATCTTCAATTTCGCACTTTGCAAGACGTCAGTGATGCTGATCAGCTGTTCTGACCATGTGACCACTGGAAGCTTTGATCAAAAAGAGAATACACCAATGATGTAATCCCTATTAGTCTGCGAGTTAATTTGTTTTAAATTAGAGCTAATATGTAAGACCCATCCTACGTATTCAGTTGATGTGGGGTCATTTGGCCACCCTGTTCTAAAACTGAAATGCTCTTTATATCAATAAAACGAGAGAGAAAAAAAGCATGTGGAATATGTGTTGTTGTACACTACAAACACTAATTAACTAATCGTCTCCCGATGTCTCCGCCTTCCTTGGACCCGGCTATCCCGAGCAGCTAGTTTCCCCGCAGTGCTACAGTTTTCCTCAGCATCTGTCTCCTTAAATCGCTGCCAGAGATTTTTAACCCACCGAGCCCGTCTCCCAACGCGCATGACTTCTTTCCTTTCTGCTAACACGGAAGTTGGTGACGCACAATTTCATGGGGACTAGGAAATAAACAAAAACATCGCCATCGCGTATGTGACAAAAAAAATAAAATAAGGGGTGAGTGTGCAAATTTCGGGTTGATATAAAACATTTTATGGGGATGAATTGCATGCATGTCTACAGTCGCTGAGAGAAAACAGAATTCGCAATCCAGACGAAACCTGTGCCACCGACGAGCAGCGAAAAGATTTGCTCTTCCTTTGCTCCCCGGACGGCAGCTTTTGTAACGCGATAAAAGGGGTTAGTAGTCCTTATTTTTAAGATTTCAGCGACGTCGGTGTGAAGATGCGTAAAAGAAAAGGGGTGACAGTCTTCTTAAATGGGACGAACGAGATCTTTTAATAAGAGCTGTCACAAGATGCGGGCAGAGCTACCCTTGAATCAGGCTGAATGGGAAGACGGAGAAAAGCAGGGTTAAAGAGACTATAGTCTGAGTACCAGCTCATGGCAGTCGGTGCGGTGCTCCGTTTTTGAGAGAATGTATCAAATCGCTGTCTTATCATGAGTGCCGCCAGTATATTCTCAAAGTAATGGGAATGTATGAATGTTTTATGTCTGTGTAGTATCACATCATGAAGTCTTGGTTTATTGCATGAGAAATCACTGTTTCGCGTAATACCGGATACCGGTTTTTCTTGCTAATCCTTAAGAGCCACCTCCGTCCGGTATCACTGTAGTTGTATGTCTCCGATAAAGCACTGTGTGGAAGTTTTTTGTTAACTGCACAGAGTGATTGAGGTAGCTATTTGTATTGTTACCCCATTTTTTATGTTTGATTCGTCCAGTATTTAGTTATTGACGCCACGAAGCAGCGTGGTGATTTGCAGTAGCTCGATAATGTTTTTCGTGCCTGAAGCACACACCCATACACAGTGAAATAAATTGTTCAAAGGCTTTTTTAAAAAGCTATGTGGATATGCCTGTATAACATGTTCGAAACAGGGAGTGTATACTGTAAGAAAGGAACATAATTTTATTTAAAAAGTTATTGGAATATGCAGCTGTATGGAAGTACAATACCCATGTAATGTTTTAACCCACGTTACAAAGAAAAGTCGGTTTTATTGAAAATGTGTTCACTATTTACTTAACCTTCACAAACGGTTTATATACGTTATGTAATCTGAAAAATACCACTATCTACATTTGTGCTGACCTACAGTACAAACTGATATACAGTGCCTCCCAAATGTATTCAAACCCCGATTAAATTAGAACAATAAACAAAAAATAATGAAAATATATACAGATAGGCTAATGTTTCTAAAATGTTAGATATTAATGTTAATAGCATTGCTCACAGCAAAGTTAAATTTGTCATAATTGAAGTCCAGAAAAATGATATAATTATTTACACTGTATTTAGTATGTTTGTAAATTGTCCTCAGGCAACAGACACCTCCTGTAGTGGGCTGTGCGATTCTGGAGTCTCAGAGGTTAATTCATGGCATCCTTCAGACCCTTTGGTTACCATTAGTGAACTGCCATCCTGAATCTCAGGTTCAAATGGTCTTGAAGAACATTTATTTTGTGTGCGGTTTATCATTCTTTTGTTGCTTTGGACGTGTGCTTTGTACCAATGTCTTGCTAGAATGTCCATTTTTGGCCAAGCTGGAGCTTCTTGAAAGGAAGAATCAGGTGTCTGCCCAGAATGTCCCACTGTGTGTTGGAGTTCATGATTCTTCCTTTCTTGACACGAGTTCCAGGACCTGTAGATGTAAAACATAATAGTCTCCACCCCCCCAATATTGCATAGTGGGCAACATCCTAAAAGCCTGGTTTTCACTTCATCTGAGCATTGTACAACTATCGTTGAGCATTGTTTGGCAAGAGTAATTCACCAGTAGCCTTCAATTTATTATTAATGGACTCTACAGTAGAAACTGGTATATAATAAACTATAATAATATACTTTATTTTATATAGCGCCTTTAAAGGTGGCTTTTCAAAGCGCTTTACAGGATGACAATAACAATAAATAAGAAGAGTATAACAATAAATAAGGAGAATACACAAGATAAGACACAATTACAATATATAGAGGAGACCGTGGATGGTTGTACTAAGAAGAGCAGAGGGGTGAAGAATGGAACCAGTTAAGTAAAGGCTTTTCTGAAGAAGAGGGTTTTGAGTCTGGATTTGAAGGAGTTTAGAGAAGGTGACTCTCTGATATCCTTGGGCAAAGAGTTCCAGAGCTTGGGGGCATAACAGATGAAGGCCCTGTATATGAATATTATTTTATAGCCAAGCCCCAACCTGCAGAGATCAATGACCATTTGCCTGCAATATACTGTCTGAAGAGCTTTCTGATCTTAACCATGATGACGGTACTGAATGTCTTCAGTGTGCTGCCTCTTTTCATATCCCAAGGAACCTTCAGGTCCTCTGTATTGTTCTGAAGGCTTCCATTGCCTTCCAAAGAGCAGAATGTCATTGTATTTTGTTTTTCTTTAACGTTATTGAAAGGCATACCTTAAGGTTTGAGTCTTAATGTGCCTCGTATTGTTTTCTGGAATTTAGATCTTTTCTTGCTCTGTGCAATGCTGCTATGATTACAGTATGTTATTAGAAAGATTTAAGTGAGATGCATTATCCCATCCTAAACGCATTCTGCTAAATGCTATTTTTGTTCTTGTATCATTGGTGGTATGAATAAATCTGAAGGGCAGTGTATAATATAACATCAGTTTCCATAACCACAATAACAATCTAATTAGATTCACAAAAGAGAAACCCTATGAATGTGATACGCTGCAAAAAAGGTTAAAGTTGTTTAGGGGTGGTAGAAATATTTCAGAAGTAGTGCAATATCAATGGAACAGTAATAGCTACAACAAACCCTCTTCTAACCTCAGAGTCCAATTATCATACCAGAAATAACCAAAAAACACAGATTGTTTGAAAACTCCAGAACCAAGACAGCCGCGTTTAGAAGAGAGCAGTAGAAACACGGCTTCAGACGTGGCTTCGGTGCAAACTTCTCCTGAAGAGAAGTGCCGAACTGGAGTATGTGTACAGTAAACTGCCAAAATGTGAAGACAAGCCGGAGTTTTTAATAGTGTCTTGTAGTCTGGTATGGTAAGAATGGGGACCATTTGCAAAGACGAGAGTTTATATGGAGATGAAAAGGACAGATCTGCAGTGAAAGGGTCTCTGTACTGCCCCTGCCGCATCTTGGCAGTCGGGGTGTGGCATGGGGCTGCTTCAGGTCTTCAGGGATGGAGTACCTTGTGGAGGTTGAGAAGAATTTAAATGCAGCAAGCCCACTCATAGACATAGACTTCATCAGAGGAGTACAGCGACTACCCACTTCATCAGATCAGCGATCCTGAGGACACAACCAAGGCAGCATCCATAGCTCATTCTGCGTAAACCTGGAGTAGGGGAGTAGGGTGTGCTGCCTGTTCTCTTAGGACTTGATCTGCTGCCCTCACCCCTTTAAAGTCCTGCTGATGCCCCCGCAGGCTCAGTAGCAGATGGGGATCTGTCTTGGTAACCCGAGTGTCCGGACCAGTGATACATGTGTGGCTCAGCACGCATTGTAGGGTGAAGGACACCCTCCAGGGTCTCTCAGGGCACCAAAGCCGCACCGCACACAAGCAGGCAAACGTATTCGCTGAGCTGACACCTTTCAAGCGCCAGGGGTTTGGTGCTTTAGCTGGTTCCCACCAAATGAGCGCATGTTTCACGTGGGTACTTTTTGTTTAAAAATGACAATTGAACACACTGATCTTTTTTGTGTCTTACAGCTTCTTTGTAAAAGTGTTATTTTCATGTTTATGCTGCATTCCAGGTTTGGTATAGTTTGTTCAGGGTAATAAGTACTTTCATCTCTAAAAAGAGATCAGCTGAGCTATCTGAGTGAAGTACCTTGCTCAAGGGTACAAGAACAGAGGGCTCGATATCCCAGGTGGGGCGCCAACTCCAACGCTCATTGACTGTAGTAGGAAAGCTGTTTTCTTTTGTGTTTTTTTTAGTACAAATGACATTACACAACCATTCTTTTACAATACAAATTTGCAAATATACATCAAACAGGAGAATTTAGTCTATTCTTATCAGTTTCATTAGTATTTCATAATTATTTTACTCACTTCTAATCAGACTATATTCAAAATAGAGAAAAGATGGGTATGTTTTCATGATTAGGGAGAGGGAGAAAGGTATAGTATGGAAATGTATTCTAGTTTCAGTTATTGTGTATCTCAATATATTGCGGATGGATTATTTTTTTTAAGAAGGAGTTCCTTTTAGAGAATCCCCTCCTGGGAGCACATTCTTAGGTTATGCAATCTCCAGAGGATTTGGGTTGCTGGAACCTTTACACTAGCATTGGTGATTTAGCTCGGTAATGTTTTATTAAAACAGCACTCTGACTTACTGTCCAGTATCTTGAATGTATGGGTGAAGGGAAAACAACTGTTTAACCTGGCTGCTAAAGAAGACGAGTAGGGGATGCCTCGACAGAAGTCTTTCAAAGCTTAATAACCTGAAAGCCTCCAGAGATTAGGGCAGATCTGTTTTAGCAGTGCAATCTGAGGACAGCAGGCTTTCTCCTGAACTCACAAGATATTTGCAAAGGTGAGGTTTGAAAGTGAATTGAAGAGCACAGTTATGGAGCGAATCAGCCTTACTTTCTGCTTTGTGCTGTTCAGTGCAAGCTTGTCAGTGACTGTGAGAGTTCTTTGTAAAATCAGCAGAGAAGCTGGAAAACTCTTTAACATCAAAGTGAAAAATGCAAGCTAAGATGGCAGGGGTGGCAACACATCACATTTTGATTGTGTCACAGGTAGTGTTCTCTAGCTAGCAGCTTCCATATGTCTCTGTATCTCCTAAGAAATGGATGTTGAAATGTGTGCACAAATCTTTTTTTTTGTGTGTGTGGTGGTGATGGGAAGAGCCTTATGTGTGTTCAGCCCAGTGTGGTAACTAAAAATAGCACAGTTAGAGCCCAAGAAGATTACTCTGTATACTAAAACTCCTGATATCCAAACCAACAAAAATGTAACAATAAATTACTGTTTTTTTTCCTTTCCATTTTTGGTGCTTTAAGTACATTACTGTCTAACTATAATGTGTAATAGCAGAAATATATCACCATTAGTGTAACAAATTGCCACTTCTGAGTTTTACAATTTCCTTAGATTTCTGATAAATCTGATATCTGAATCTGATAAATTCAAGAGGCTTGTTTTATGCCTTAATACTTTCATATACTCAAGATGAACAACTAATTCCTTCGAATAATTGTATTCTGCTGCATTATTCACCTTCCAGATATAGAGTAATATTGAATTGCAGTATGTTTTGTGTTAATCAGTTTTTTTGGAGTCCCTTCATAAACAGGCTTTAGTTAAGTTGTTTGTTTAAAACTGATTTTTAGCTTAAACCACTGATTAAAATCCAAATTAGCCAAGTGTAAAGTCAATTCAGTTTAGCACGCTAATTGACAAAAATTGCTTTTCAGGCACTTCAGAATTTGAAGGAATGCGTTTCTGAACTGTGGCAAATTGACTTTTAATCTTTCATCAGAGATGCATTTTAAATCGGGTAATTGACATGGGAACCTATTGATCCAATCATGCAGCACTTTGAAACATAGTTTACTTTAATGCTGTATATTGTATAATTTATAAATGTTTCTTTTGAAAATTAAAATAGGCTTGCATTTGCAGTGAAAACAAATTAAATTAAGCAAGATTGCACACTATAAAAGTATTGGTTTGTCAAGCAAAAGCTATTTAAAAACAGAGAAAAACTGCCCTGCTATCCTCTGTATCAGGGGCTGGACAGTATTGCTAGTGTTTCGGACATTTCTGAAGGTATGTACAGCAGAGTAAATCATAAGAATTAACAGATGGGGGGGAGTAATGGCAGTTATCATTTATATTTTGCTTTCCTTTTTGTCTTTCAGTTCAGGTAGGTCTAAGCTAAAATGCTAACAGTATTGGCTTGGCTGCTAGCACTGAATTACCTGAATTACAGCACAGCAGTGCCTCTATGAGGTTCTAGGGTGTACAGGGATGTGTATTTCTTGAATTAAGTAATTATGACTCGATGATGCCTCAGTTTGGAACCAACAGCTGTAGAAAGCTTTTCTACAGCGGCTTCTGCACAGGGGGAGGAACAGGACCAGTAGGGGGTCACCTGCCAGACCCCTTTCATCGGCTGACACCCTGTCAGTCTGTCAGTTCCACCATGCCTTACGGGAGGGGTAGTCCTAGATGGACAAGCGGCTCACGAGTGTTGCTGTTATAAGCTGCTCCATGCACAGTAAGCTGTAGAAATCCCTCTGTTGCCAAAGGTCAGAAGGACCCAGGCTTGGCAAATGAACGCCCCACCATATCCTGGTGGTATTCTGGCACTTGTGAGGCTTGGGTCTGGGGGAATCGCAGTCACAGTCAGCTGGAGCACAGCCCAGGCTCAGACTCATGGTGCCTGGCCCACAGTGCTCAACCTGCACTTTAAGATGTCACTCAGGAAGAAAGATGTACTGCACACACAACTTCAAAAGTAAGTAATTAGCCTAAAGATTTTTAAAGATTTGTTTTCTTTTAGTTCCATGGCTATGGCCCCAGGGAGCAGAATGCATTTTCTTACTTTCTAACAATCCGTACATTTCCAAGCCAGGTCTAATTGAGGATGTTACCAGCAGAGGAAAGGAAGGAACCGGATTCAGATTATGCAAATAGAAATAGGCAGTCGTCTTTGAACATGAACCTCTTCATGGGAAAGTATACAATGTGTTCAATAGAAGTATGTATTTAAATGTAAGTAAAGCATTTCTTTCTTTGTTTACCAGTTATTAAACTGTAGTTTCTGTCGCTTTAATTTGTAATATCTGTGAAATAAATTACAGGTAATAAATTAGGTACAGTGTTCTACAACATAGATGAAACGTAACTGGCCCATTTTGGGGAAATTCTCTGTGTGACAGTCCTGATTATGGTAGTTTGTGCACATTTATTATTAACATTTTACCCTTCACAATCAATGATTAGGTCAGAAATTATACTAGCGATTTCATATAGTTTAATACTCTACATCAGGCATCGGTCTGGGTGACCACTGTGTCTTGTTTTTGATCTATCTGATTCTTAACCACCAGAGGCTGATTGATTGCAATTTTCTATCCTTGGCATGTATTAAAATTTGTGTTCAGCTCTTAAAAAGGTTGAGTGGGATTTATAATAGGTATCAACCCTGTACCAATTTTCTGAATTCCATATCTGCCCTCATTCAGATGTGCTGTTTGAAATGTAAGCAGCTGGACTTCCGCAGAAGGAAAAATCGCTTAATGTGGGAGTATCTGATACGTGTCTATTCATCATCTTTTGGCATAATGAGTTGGCATATTGTAGGACAGGGTTGCACAATCTTGGTCCTGCGTGATCCTGTGTCTGCTGGTTTTCATTTATGCCTAAATGGCTCTTATTTGTTAAACAATTGATGACGAACAGATCCAGTTAGGTACGCACTTCTGCAGTTTGTTGCATTAAGCCAACCTTTCAGGTATTTTCAACTTAGTACAAACCTTGTCGATCATTTGTATACAGTTGAACACAATGCTGTTTAGAAAAAGTAATGCAACCAGAAGTATTAAACTAAGAATTGCATCTGAAGTTGTAAAAGTGAGTTACTGTGAAACAAAATGGAAAAGCTTTTGGAAAAACTTTCATACGAAAAGCCCATTTCAAATTTAAAGATTTACCGAAGGAACCTAGGGTTTTAGATTGTACTGTAGACCCATAATGCCTAGAAATCAGGTTCAGGTTTTGTTCTGTGACCAAGATTAGCATACTCAAAACTGTCCTATTGTTTCAGAAGTATGTGAGGGATCCACTTCATCCACCCGTGAACTGTATCATTAACATGCTGCCATTCTGTAAGGTCCTGGAGTTGAACCAGGAGCTTACAGTAACACCCCTACTCTTATGAGCAGGTCCATGGGTTAACCAAGTAGTCAGGACATCGACGCAGTCAGTGGACAGTGTGTCTCTGGTTGCCATGCTGGGACATTGGATTTTAAGAATTGCTTGTTCAGAGGTAAGGGTTCCGCCTACTTTTCTACCAGCAGCAGCCTGGTTTTTACATAGAGGCATCTTATCACAGTAGTACCTAGGCCCAACAGTTCTGAAGAGATCAAGTAAGAAGTTTTTATGGTTCAATCAAATAATCAAATGAATCTGTCCATGATTTACAAAACTGTGGCTTGGCATGTTTTCTTTGTGACTTTACTTCTACCATGTTCAGCATTATACAAGAAAAGATCACAAAGGATTCTTTTGCTTATCATTTAAGCCAAGACTTCTTGCTTTAGCATGCTTGTTGGATGCTCCCGCTTCCTCCTATAGGCCAAAGATGTCCTGTCTAGGTTAATTGGCGTCCCTGCATTGTCCCCAGGGTGTGCAGGCCCATTGTTAGATTATTCTTCATTTCATGTAATCTGCTGTATTGAATTAAGCAGCAATTGAAAACGGAGGCAGTTTGTGGATCTATAGGCAACTGGGGACTGTGGCCTCCAGGGGATTCCTATTACACAGCCAACCGCGCGTTGTGCTATTAGATACAGTATGTATGTATGGAGCTGACTTCGATTTGTATTTGTTCCCTTTAATACACCTGTGTGTTGTGGAGCACCTTTCTCCAGGGTATGCCATCTTTAACCCCACCTGGGATTAGAGCTCACTGTCTTCCTGTTATGAGTCTGATACACTGCCTGATGCCAGAGCTGTGTTCAGAGCAGTTTCTCTGAACCCTGCTGTTGGGGATGTGAACAGTCTCCCTGAACACCGGTGTTGAGGATGTGCTGTGGCCCGTGAGGCTACTTTGAGGTCCCACTTTAAGCCCAATAGAAAAAACAAAATAAACTAATCTATTAACGTTGCTCACATAGATGTTTATTTTATGATACGTGTTTATTATCAATTACATTTTTTTTTCCTACAAAATAACTGTGGATATTTGATTTTTCAAAACATGGTAAAAATGAGTCCACTGGGCTGTCTTCTAGATGAAATTTAATTAAATGTCAAAGTACCTCTGAGGTGAACTGGTACCTGTGTGCTGAACGGGTTAGGGAGCACAGTAAGTTTAAAAGTCTCTAAAAGTGTTAGCGTATAATCCACCCTGAAGCCATCCAAAGGTGCAATACAAAAAAAAATGCCTTCTCTTAGCTTTGTAAGTAATCTTTATCCAAGAATATTTCTGGGATACCAAGTCTTGATTACTGACTTCAGGAAGTAAAAGATTTTAATACTTTATACATTATCAGCATTATGAAATTGTCAATAAACATCCATATGATTTACTGGTAGGAATATGTGCAGGAGTATTCTTACGTAAACCTATGTAGCATTCCAATCAATGCTTTAGTCCTGCACTCTTTAAAACTATTTAGTGATCATAGATTTTTTATTTATGGGCTCTGTAACCTGTATGATGAAAGGTACAATGTCGCATTGGTTGTCATGGAGCAAATGCTAAACGAGGACATGGTTAACTCTGCGTCATGTCCGTGAGAGCCAGAGTGAGTAATCTGTGGAGGTAAGCCAAGAACATTGATTAGAATGGTTTGGATCTTAGCTGGCTTTTCATTCTTTTCATTTCTTTCAAAATGTGATTTTGATTGAATGTGCTCTGTTGCCCTTCAATGAAAGGTCTTCCCTTCTGTGTCTGATCTGGCCTCTGATTAGCTAAAACAGTGTCAATGTGATCAATGTTGTAGCAGAACGTTCTTACAACACTGCCCCTTATGCAATGCTGAATCCTTTTCCATTATTTTCTGAAAGTTGACAAAGTCATTTGATATTGCAGTTCTATTCCATAGGCTGACCTTGGTTGTTAGATTAGCAGCCAATCCCAAAATAGAAGAGGTTGCAAACTCCTTGGAAGCAGCAATGAAATTAATAGATGTTTATACAAAATTCAAGACTGGGCCAACAACATTCAAGAAAAAATCTACACTAAAAAGAAGAGACGGGCACGCATAGATTGAAGAAGCTACCTATGGGTAGCTTTTCACAGACCCAGTGCCACGCTTCTGTAGAAAATGTGGGGAAGCAAAATCAATGTAATCATTATTGTTAAAAGCATAGAACTTAGGAAAGCTGGGTCTGGTTTGTAAAACAGATGGGTAAGACCTCATGTAAAGCAATGTGCACTTTTTTAGTTGTGACCTTACAAAAGATAAACTCTGCAATTGTAAGGGGGGCATGGTGCATACAATATGGTGTATTTACAAGGTTCTTGAAAAAGCACCCTATAAAAAGTAACTCTCATATTACATGCAGTAGGAATTTGGGGAAATACACAATTTTGAATTGAACTGGTAAATGGATAAAGAATACAGATAAAGAGTGAATGCTAAAAGTGTGTTGATTTAATTAGTGGGGTACCACATATAAGGGGTATCTGTATAAGGGACACAGTTCTTCCTAATTTATATCAATGACCTAGATTTAGTACAGTTGGTAAGCTCATCTAGTTTGCAGATGATACCACAATAGGAAGATTTACAGTTGAATTAGAAGAAGCACATGAAATTCTGAACATTTTAGGTAAAAATCAAGATTGGGTAAAAATATGGTAGATTATGTTTGATGTAGGTGGGCGCAGAATATTGTGTCCAGCTAGCAAAAACAAACTACGGATAAAAATTGGAAATGCCTTGATAAATTCAGTTGCCTTATAAGAAAGCCTTGCGTGTTGATGTTGACACTATATCTTCCAGACAATGCGGAGAAGCTCTAAAAAAAGCAAACAAAATATTAGACTATACAGTTTAAAGCACAGAATTTAAATCAAGGGATGTTGTGTCAGACTTGTACAATGTAGTAGTAAGACTTCATTTAGACTACTGTGTACTTTTTGGGTCAAAACGGTATAAGTAAGGTATGGCTATTCTAGAATCTGTCAAAGAAGAGTAACCATCTTTCTTCAAGGAGTGTCCTGCTCACTGGTTAAAAGTTCGAACCTTTTATTCTTGAATCAGGTTCCCTCAGTCTTCTCTATTCAAGTATTCAAACTCTTCAAAGGCCTTTGACAACCGGCATTTTAAAAATTCTTAACAAGATCTTTGAATTTGTTAGCTACTACCACATGCCATCCGCTCATCTAGAAAATCTTATGTTTTTGTAAATCTGCTCATAGAAGAATGACTAGGTTCATTCTCATGCTCAAAGAAATGTTGTCAATCAACCTGAATCTCTTTATTTAGGAGAAGAGAAGACTACAAGGGCTTCATACTCCTGCTGGAATTCTGCAGATTTTTATTCAGCCAAGTACAGACCGAAACAGAACTGGTGTGGGAAGTTTCTATTGAATCTGTTAGAAATAAGCAGCAATAAGTGAATGAGTCTAATATCTTGAATATTGTGAATAAGATCAATCATCTATGATCACCACAAACATATGGAGCAACTATTTATAAAAATATAAAATGCAGTAGCTTATGTTTCCAATTAATGAACACCTGTGACCAGTTTATTTTTCCAACAAGGGCATTTTTGCTGTAATTAATCAGTGGACCTTTAATGCAAGTGTAGGGTTAGGTCTGTCGGTTGTTTTATTGTTCATTCTGCAAATACATTACTTTAAATATGAATGTTTTTAATTTTCTACATGTACATCTTATTTTACTTTTTAACAAGATATGTTAGTTAAAAAATCAAGTTTTTGCTATCAACTTCAGTCAGTTTAAGTCCTGATTCGAATGCCATTTTTTCTCTATGCAGGAATTGAACTGAGAACAGTAGACAGAAATTCACCAGTCAAGAGGACGTTATTTAAATGTGTTAAATATCCTGAAAGGTTTTAAGTGTGGATCCAGATGATTCATTCCAGATCAATGAGTTAACGCAGATCCCAGGACCCACTTGGAAGCAAAAGGAATGGGCTTTTAAAATTAACAACAGGTATCGCTTATTTGCACAGCAGGTTTGTGGAACCTGATCTTTCAGGAAAGGTTGTATGCAATCCTCCTCAATTACCTACTAGCAATGTACTGTAACTGTTATTGTTAACACAACAATTAAATTGGGAAGAATGGCCACCTCTTGTTTCTAATAATCTTTGGGATAAGTAATGCTTTTATCCCTAAGGATCACAAAGCACTTACATATGGGAATCAGCCCACCACAGTGAAGCACAGAAACCACTCTGCACCAGCAGCCTCACTACACAGCAGATCAGGTGAATAAATTGCTCCACGTTTGTAGTTTATAGTCTTGCGATCTTGAAGACGTTGGAAATGGGTGGATTGAATTATCCCCTCTTGTACTTGTCTTTTTGGGTTCTATGGATTATAACATCAGTAGCAGAAGACAGAAAAGCCTGTGCTGTTTCTGAAATGTAGGGATGTCATACTGCAGCAGAGGAATTAAAACCAGTCCAATTCATGAAAAACGTCTGCACTTTTCAGGTTCCTAAGTAAAATGTTTTGTACGGATGGGTTTCTTTCGTAAAAGCCTCTGATTGTTTTTTCCTCTTGATCATTCACAGTTGCTGTTTGCGCCGTCTTGTTTATATCAGCTAGAGTGGTTAATGAATTGACTTCTCAAAGCAGATTACCAGGGTTTGCAGAGGAAAAACAAATGAGTGTTGCATAGCCCTGTTGGGCTACCTTTGTCTTGTCTTATCACCATTTTACCCACCTGCACTGATTTTAAGGGAAAAAGATGCTTTTCAGAGCTGTGTATTTTTTATATAGTGTAAAAAAGGCAAATCCATTTTTCTGTATTTGGAGAGTACAAGCAGAGAGACTGACCTGGTGAACAACAACTTTTCTACTTACAAATTGAAAATGCAGTTAGCCACATTAGGATGCCCAATGAGACTAGTGGATAATAGACCTACTCCAGCCTTAAATCATCATTTATTGTGTTATGACAACAAAGCCTATAGACATGGGAAGTTTCACACAGGGAAACAAAACAATAGATGCCCTTTGTGCTATCTTTCTCATGTTTGTGTTGAGCTGATTATCAGTTTCAGGCATTCCTGAAGCTTGCTAGTACGTCAGGCTCCACAGCATGGTCTTGAATAGTTTCTCAGTCTTTCCAAATCTGGTGGAATTTTTTTTCTTTGAAGGTGTGTTTCTGACTGGAGCATTTTTTGTTTTGTATGGCATACTGTATATAGTATGTGCTTTCACATTGACTTCTGTAAGAAATCTTAAAGGGGAACTGCTGTCCCAGTGTTTCAGACCAGTTATTAAATCTTGATTCACCAATTACTTGCCTGTATTGCAAAATTTTACAAATTCTGAATTAAGTACAAAATCATGAATTTTTTAAGTACATGAAGTACAGTATGGTTGCTGTGTTGTTGTAAACCGCTGCTCTCGGCACGGGCAAGAGAAAGAGTTAGCGAGAATCGTGATGTGAGGCGGCCCTTCCTGCTCACTAGTCACTGAAATGTGATGTACAAGCAAAGTGCAGGTTGTGCAGCAGACATTTCACCACAGAAATGTTCCAGTGTAATCTAAATGCAGAGTTAACACTTAAGTAGTATTTATCTGTAAACCTCTCGAAGTTTACAGTAGATCAATATTTGTATAAAAGAGATGTATTCACAAGCCTGATTGTTTACAATGTAATAGGGCTGCATCACATCACTGGAAGTGTTGTTGCCTCATTCTGAATCGTAGACAATGATGGCAATATGATGCGGTGCATAACTGGAAATTTAGTCCATTTTGTGATGCATGTTGAAGGTTTTACACATTACTGTGTATATTTTACTTTCATTGTGGTTTGAAATGCACTCATCAAAGCCGACTCTTTCTAACCCTTAATATATGCCGTTATATTTATATTTTGGGCAGCTCCCTTTAAGGATTCTTGCAGTCTGCCATAACACTGTATGTTCTAAGAGAACAATTGTCATTGGCTACTCAAATATACATTTCAGGCAGTCCTTGAGCTGAAAATTAAGATGAAATTAAGCTCAAACTGTGAATCTTATTTATGAAGTACATGAATTCAGATTTTTGTTTAAAGGGTTTTTTTTTTTTCCATTTAACTGGAGTGTGAGAGCTAAGGCTTATGTTTTTCACCACAACATTTTTTTAAAAGAAAAAACAAAACAGGTTTTATGCTATTGTTATACTGTGGTTATTATGTATTTAAATTGTCACAGGGTTCAGCTTTACAGTTAATTTTAATAGTTTAACAAATAAGCAATTAGTAGATCTCATTAAACAATATGGGCACATCGCTGTGTTGTGTTTTTCATGTTGATAGTTATTTAATTAGTGGTAGAACAATGTACTATAGGACCATTGAAAAGATTACACTTCGGAGAGGCCATATAGCTTGTTTGGCTCCTGTGGAGCTCAAAGATTCACATTTTTCTTAAGTCCTAGTGAGTCAGCTTCCATAATGTGAATAACTCCTTTATTGGAACCGGCCACAACTCCTTTGTGTGCTATACTTTTTTAAAATAATCTTGAGAATACATGTGGAAAATAACTGCAAACATATTCAGGACTGAAACTGTTAGGTGACAGGTTACTTCTTCACATGAAGGATTTAAGGGGTGAATACTTGAGTCATAATGTTTAATGAATATTCAAGCAGACACTAAGTCTGTTACTGTTTTTCTCTTTGTCAGCTGTGCTGACTTTTTCTTCTCTATTGGAAAATGCTATATGCTAATTACTGTACATAGTCAGTCTTATCACTACACTAGACATGCTTGTGTTGTGCCAAGGTGAACTAGAGCTCACTGCCCTCTATCTCCTTGGAAACCAGGCACATCTGCACAAAGGGTCGAACACCTTCCAGGACTGTTCAGACACACTCGGGCAGATTGCTCCAACTACCTGCCTCCAACCAACGGGTGCTAATTCCATCAAGTATATGTAGACCCTAATTTGCCACAGATCCGGTGCTCTGTCATTTAGGTAACTTCAATATCAGGAAGTGCTCTCAACATGACTAACCTGTGTCTCAGAAGAAGAGTCCTACCTGAAAGAGTCCCCTTCTGTCCCGACCCTGCTGTGCCTGTCTGCACCCTTTTGCTTTTTCCGAGTAGCGGACCACTGGCACATTCCCGAACTTCCAGCCTGTAATCCCGCAAACCGGCTCAAGCGCCCTTCCTGGATCAGGATTGAAGGCGTGTTCACCTTCTTCCACAGATCAGACCGGTCCACAATCACTCTCCGTCCTACCTTGGCAATGTCCATCAGTCCTCATCAGTCTTCAAGCCTTCACTGGGCTCAGCTACTGGATTCATCAGCCTGTTGGCAAGGTGTTTACCACATCATAACAGCCAGTTAGCGAAGCATTATTAGATTTTTTTTTTCTTTCAAAAGTCCCCCTTTAAGGGTCAGTATTGAAACTACCAATAACACATTTTATGGAATTTGTTCTGTTAAATTTGAAGTTCCTGAATTAACTTTCATGGGTCTGATTTCTAATGGAACATAATTACTAGTGTTGAGAGATAAATGGATTTGTGCACATTACACCTAAGGTTGTTTTTGGAGAATGGCACTGTGAAAATATAAGCCAGTGTTTATGAAACCTTAATGAGCAGTAATTTGGAGTTGCGCAAATCCTTAGGGAAAAGGAAAATTAAGTCAATTAACGCTGCCAGCTCTGGATCCTGTACATCCTTTTCATTCCTAACACTTCTTCCCTTCTTTGCTGGTTACAGGGCGATTCAGTAAAAATAACATGGCCTGCTTTCATATTTCCATTCAACAAGCTAACTTTACTGGTCGATCACATGTTTTTGGGTGGAACTAAAAGTTCCTGTAAAGTAGTTTTCTGCACACAATATCAGTGGTAGTATGTCATTCTGAAACGTAACTGGTGAGGACCCCAGCCACTGAAACCTGTCTTCCTGTACTTTGTGTAACAATTCTTTAGTTTCTCTTACCCATTTCATAACCAGGTAGCAATGTGGAGTAGTGGTTAGGGCTCTGGACTTAATCAGAGGGTTGTGGATTAAAATACCACATGGAGAATAGCTGTTGTTCCCTGGAGAAGAGTAGTTTATCTAGAGAGCTCCGATAATCCCAGCTGTGTAAATATGTACCAAAATCTGTATATCAAAAAAACAACTCTGTAAGTCACTTTGGATAAAGGCATGAGACAAGTAAATGTTATACTGATTGCTGCTTTTGATTTTTAAATTTTTTATTATTGTACCTTTTTTACGGTCCTGTACATATGAAGAACTACGAATACAGAACATTAGCCTTCCTCCAAAATAAGGAGAGAAATGTATTGTTTGTCCTTTCTTAGTTGTTTACCATATCCCTGGGAGATTTTGTTTTACTTTTCTCAAGTCCTTGGAGTGCTGGTTGCTTTGACATTAACGCAAACAACAAAGTCATTGCTAGAGATTAGTCAAAATGATGCCTTGAAATCCTAGGATTTATCCAAATGATAATCTTGGGTTTATTAATTCTCCTTTTTTTAAAAAAAGTTTGATGTGACTGAAAAAACTAAATTATTTTATTAACTCTCAGAAGTGTTGACTTTCAATATGTAAAATTCCCTGACAAAATACCAGTTTGCAGCCTTAGCAATTAGCAAGTGGTACTAATAATTTGCAGATTACACATCTTTAATTTGTTACATTTCAAAGAAATTGAAAAATGTCAGAATTTAAAAAAACGAATGCACCAAGTGTTGGTTTTAGCAGCAATTTGTTTGGACACAACTGATTCATTTACATTATCCTTCATCTAAATCTGACAATCGCTGACTTAATGAAACCAGTTTAACAGCTTCTCTCAGCTGCTGGTGCTTTAAAGAGACATGGAAAACCTACAGATCGACATACCCTCCAGGAACAGGATTGAACTGCCTTGACTTAGATCATACACAGTCTCCGCATGATGTGCATAGCGAGAAGAAAAATCAGAGAAAAAATACCTTTGTGTGCCAATTTTGAATTCTTCTTTTATTCAGTATCACAGGAAAGATCCCAACTGGTGAAAGGAGGTTAGTGAGGAGTTCTTGAAACTGATTGGATTAAGATGAATCCCTGATTTAGGGGGGGTTAAGGTTGGCTGTACAGGAACTAAAGCATTGTAATCTGCAGAGTGCTAAAGCAGAGAATGAACACTTTATAAAACATCATAAAAGTGGGTCACCAAAATATTTAATCAGTACAATTTATTGCTATTGCATTTTCCATTATGTACAACAGCTCCTTACCTTGCTTCAGGAAATGTAATTACAGTCAACAAAACAGAATGCGGTAGGAGACCTGTGTGTCTTGACTTACAAGAAAAGGTTCTCCAAAGTCGTTTCTCTTTCCTGGGGGTTGCTTTCAGTTTAACCAGTACTACTAGTTACAGTACTGTTGTGAAACGGAACCAAATGAGCACAGTTCGTTGAGTGTGTCCTCTCCCTGGTGGCCTTGTGGAAGAGTGTTCCCATCTCACTGCTCTGGGAATGGGTGGCCCGGTGGCACAGCTGTTCCCACTGCTGCCTCACACATTCTGGGCTCCAGCTCCGATTGTGTGTGGCTCTAGCCTGTCCTCCACGTGTCTGTGTGGGTTTGCTCCGGCTGCTCCGCTGTTCTTCTACAGACCAAAGACCATGCTGTCCATCTTAGTTTTGTGTCTCCAGATTGTTGTAATGAGAATGTGAACAGAGATAATTCAACAGTCTGGTGTGACATTGTGAGCATACAGTACGTAATGGTACTGTAATTACTAAAGACTAATACTTGTACAGTAGTTTTCTAATAGTTGGAATTGGGCAAAATCCTTTTCCATAGCTATCCAAAGGCGTTCCTTATGAAGATCTCCCTTTTCAATTTGTGACGTCTATAGTACGGAATGTCTTTTGTGATCTGCTGGATTTGTGTATCCTGCCGTTATCACACAGCATGATTTCCCTCTTTGGAATGGCCTTTTTCATGCAGTGCCTGGCAATGATTTGGCCCCAGTGATCAGTCACCTATTCCTTGTGTAAGTAAAACAATGGCACAACAAGTAATGCCGCACCCTTGACTAGCTGAAATCCCCTCTGTAATCCCTAATACACCTCTGGCATCAACAGCTACATTTACTTATAAAACAGAAACTCTAATTACAATCAGTTGACTGAGTTATGTTTTGGAAAGTACCAAATGGAAGAAATGCTGGCATCACATTTGGCAGTAGCACAGTAAGGTGCTGGGACTGATAATGTGTTACAGATTATTCAGTGCACTGATGCCCCTCCTTGAGAATAGATATTCGTCATCTAAATAACACTCGATTAACTTCCTCTTCATGTAGCTCTAATACTTTCTCTTTCTTTTTTAGCTCCACAGTTAGGATGAAATGCTGAATCCCTTGATTAGAACCAGTAACTATCTCTGTCATCCCCTATGTCGGTGGTCCTGTAGCTTGTTTAAATCAAGCCTGTACAGTTAAATCGCGTTTTTGTTTCCATGAGAGTACTGCTCTCACCACTGTCACAATAAATCAAAAGAAAAGTAGTCCTTCATGCAGAAATCATCACAATTTAACAGGCAACTCCTGACTATCGGTTTTCTCTCTGAATACAGATTGTGTCATTTTGAACGACAGGCTGAGATGTGCACCTGCCCTCTGTCCATGAGTTCCACCTCTCACCCTCATGGCTATCGTATGGTTTACTATAAAACTTTTAAAACTTCTTTTTCCTGTAGGATGGAAAAGCCCTCCTTATGTTACCCTGAGGACCTTTGGCAAGACTTTTTGTGTGCGTGTGCTTTTCAGAAGCCACTTTCCTTCTGATTTCTAATATCCGATCGGACTCCGACCCAATTCCCTGCTTTGTCAATTCAGGATCAGTAAAGAGGAGTGGAGTCACCCCAGCCCCACCCAGCTGTATTTTTATTTGTGTTCTGGTGCAGAGCACTGGCACAGCTTTAACACTTACATTCTTTATTGAGTTGACTTCCTTGAGTTAAATTCATTTACATCCAAGGGTACTCTGTCTGTCTGGGGCCTAAGATTAGTTTTGGTCAACAGAACTTTTTCTACACTCCAAACTGACTTTTTTTTTTCTTGATGAGCCACTGGGAGTTTCCATTTGTGAGTTCTTCAGGAATGTATATAAAACTTTCACTGGAGTTAAAATGAGGACGACACATCTTCTGTGCCACCTGATTTCTTTCATCATCCTTTTAGTTAAAAACTGTTATCTGGCAGTCTCAGTGGTTCTCGCAAAGCCCTGTGCAGTCTGGACAGATGCCAGAGCTGAATTAGTGGGATCTCTACCAAAATTTCTGTAAGAAACTACAAAAAAAAAAAGGAAGATCCCAAAAACACAGAGTCAGGGCCTCGGTTTTACGTCTCATCAGAAGGACGGCGCCTTTTTACAGTATAGTGTCCCCCTCACTATACTGGGGCATTAGGACCCACACAGACTGGAGGGTGAGCGCCCCCTGCTGGCCCCACTAACAACTCTTCCAGCAGCAACCTTAGTTTTTCCCAGGAGGTCTCTCATCCAGGTACTGATCAGGCTCACACCTGCTGCAGTGGGTTGCAGGGTGATATGGCTGCTGGCTAAAAAGTATTATTTCAAAAATACCTAGAAGAAATACAGGAGAATTTGACTGTCATACTATGCACATGGTAAGTCTCTTTGCAAGATAATGTACTGGGCTGGACTGGATGAATGGTGCTTTCTGATCTATAACCTTTTTTCTGTTCTCTAGCTGACCCTGCATATTTTAAGTCACAGGACTCCACCTTTGGATAATGTTATAGAAGTACTTTTGCTATCCCTGGGAGTTTACACAGAATCTATTAGTTTTATAGAAAGGCTTGCACAATGCAGTAAAACAAATTTTACAGGTATCACTCTCTGTACAGGTACTGAAGTACACGAATATCCTCTTTAGCTTTGAATAAAAAAGCCTTGTTTCTTTTATGAACTCAGAACTGGAAAGAAGTGAAAGCCTGCCTTTTTGCATATTTATGTATTGGAAATGTCCTACCAGCTTATTTTTAGAGTTATACAGAAGTAATTATCACCTCTGAATTAATACCATAAATCTGTGAATCACATTTCAGCACTGTTTTTACAAATGGTAACAGCTGGAGGTTATTCTTAGGGATTATAATTGAACAGTTTAAAAGAACAGGTAATTGTGTGCAATCCGATTTCTCTAGTAATAGTATGTAATGCATACCTGGGATTTACTTCTCAATTGTGATTTGAGAACAAATGAAATACACTTTTGTGCACTTTAAAGCACACTGCCAGAAAGTTTTTTTTTCTGCTTGTACTTTGAGCTTTTTTCAGCTATAACCTTGCTTAGAAAGTTGTAATTGATGCAATTATGGCATTTTAGGTTGTGAAAAAGCTAGATGTTTTGACATTCTGCAGAATTAAGTTTAGAAATTACAAACTTAATTTTTCGCCTTGGCAGTCCACTGCTTTTTCACTCTACTTTTGTGAAGACCTGGAACATTCACATTAACATGATCAAGCACTTAAAGATTGTACTGACCAAAAAAAGATTTAATGGAGTATATCCACTGGATCTGCATTTTGGAATGAAACCTGTACAATGAGGGAGTTGCTGTACACCTACATTTAGTCAACCAATCTGAGAAAGTGACGATACCTGTTGACCACAATGCAGTGGTGCATCTAAAGAGCAACAGCAATCAATAAACACAGTACCAGGACCACTTCATAAAGTTGAAAAAACGCTGAGATTCAGGAGCCTCATTACAGTTTATCAGTGAAGATATCCTATATCACCATAACTTGTAATAACATATTCAAGACTTAGATTCTCTCAATTCTCCTCTTCAGTCCAGTACAGAATATTAGGAGACGCTGGTATTGCCTAATATCAAGAGGGAGTGCAAAACTGCAGTATGTGCCTTACATTGCATTTTATATTGTTGTCAAACTCATGACGGTGAATTTGGATGTTGTTTGCATAATGATTAACACTCTGACACTAATTGTCTAATGTCCACATTTGGTTTAGTTCTTACCATTTTGTTTTGTGCAGCACGTGCGTCAAGCTAACAGCTTGTTATTTTATTGCCGTCATGTACAGTACAATGTATTGCAATCCCTTTTTCAATTACTAGAACATTCTTCAAGACATTTTGGCACGGAGCAGAGAACAGATTTCTATTGCGGTTCATATAGCAACAGCTGACCACCTGAGATTGGAGGAGAGGAAAACAAGAACTCCCAGTGGGAACAAATAAACCTCTGGGTGGGGGGGGGGTGTAGAGTAATGATTTTGATATTTTTGATTTTTATTGTCAGTGTAAAGTGGCCTTCCCTGTTGAAGGTCACCCCTGTTTCAATGAGGGTTCCTCAAAGGCCTTGTGAAGTCTTTATTAATGTGTATCTCTGTTTACTACAGGATAATAAAATACACAGCATTATCACAATTCTGTACATTACAGTGTGATCATGAATACTTAATCTAAACACCAATATTATACATTTGTATTTAATTTTAGCCCAGAAGTATTACTGTCAAAAGCAACTGTTTGAAATGTACCCCAGCTGGGAATCCCTGATTTAGAAGATAAAAATCTGTTTTCCATTATCGCTTTCTAATATCTAATTTCTAATTTAGGTTCTCTCTACTTGATTTCTAATTCCTAGATTGAGTATAGCTTGTATACAGTCACAAATGAGTTTATATCATCTCCTTACTTGTCACAACATCAGATTCTGCTTGGTTTTGTTGATCTTGCTGTCAGGGTTGTGGAAGTGAGGTCTGAAAGCACTAAAGTGAAAGAAGACAATCCGTCTGTCTCCAAGGAGATACTGTAACCAAACCATGATTCTGTAATGAGTCCACAGTGGCCCCTCTTAATCTTAGAAGGATAAGAAAGCAAATAAATCTGTAGAACATCTCTGGTCTCCAATTTGCATCTTCTTTTTCTTTTTTCATTTTGAAAAAATGTTTACAAAAATGGATAAACACTAAGAATACATACCCGGAATAAAAAGGGAAGAATTGTTTTTTGTCTTGCATCCTTTGAGGAATTGAATTTTTTTTAAAGCTGTGTGCAAACAGTCACTACAACAGCTCCTGCTTCCTGTCTCACCTGTGTTCTGACCTAGTGCAGATCTTGGGTTCCTCTGAGTAACAAATACAACCTCACTTTGCACTGAGGTGAAGACAGCCATTTTGATTCCCTTTTGTTTCTGTTTGGAAGATTAAAACAGACAAGCTACAATAGTGATGGAAGAAATCTGTAGTCCAGTTTCACCCAAAAACAGAAAGCACTGTTGTATGCCAGTAGATCTTAAATTTCAAACAGCATAGAGAAAAGAACACCACTGTCTGACCTTAAACCAAGCACACTGTTGCTAGGTAACTGAAACATCTTTAAAAAGTCTGCTCATAAAATAAGACCTTGGATATTGCATAGGCTGCTTACAACATTAAGAAGCAAATGTTTAAAAAATTTGAAATCACTAAGAAAAAAAACCCAAAATGTATGTAAGAAAATAAAGTCTAAATGGCAATGAATGTTAACTGCAGAATACTTAATGTTGATTCAGCCTTAAATCTTTCAACATTTTAGCTCCTTAATTAAGCTTTCAAAGATAGTGGTCCTAACTTGTTGTCTTTTCAAGATGAATTTAGTGTTGTGGTATATGAATGAAAAGCAAGATAAAATCTGTTACTAATCTGTATACTATTATAAACGTTTAACCAAGCCATCAAGGATGTGTGAACCTAGATATTTAATATGCTTGATGTGTTTTGTAAAACAAGGGACTTTCCTTTTGGCAGAAAATGGAACAACATCTTTCAGCTTTTTGATTCTTACACAATGTATTTCTAGATACTGTAGGTACTGTGGATTTAGGACATTTTGGAAATGGAGTAGGTGAAGCCATACCTTGAAGCTTTACATATTCTCACCGAGCCTTTTAAGTTTCTAGAGTGTTCAGGTGGTATGACCAGCATGCTTCTGACAGTCTGTAATTGTATCAAATTGTCAACAGCTCATTAGAAATGAATAGGAAAAGAGAGAGGCTTTAGTAGGGTCAATGAGTAATGTCATGTAACTGATTTACAATAGACATTGGTTGCAAAAATAACTTGGGATTGTCAGGAATTGTTTCACAGTATGTCAGAAAAGCATTCGACTGTGACTTAGTTTCGTAGTTCCTGTTTATTGTATTCAGTCTTGCATACTGAAGCTACTCTGTGATGTGCAGTTTTCAAAGAAATATGAAGGGATGCATTTATGCTTTCAAGGTACTCGTCCTAAATGGGAACCCCATGAGTGATGTTCAGTAGTTATTTAATAGTGTATTTTCCGAACACTTTGCCTTCTATGAAAAATGCTTCTTGTTGTTGCTTATGGCACTGTAGTTGTGACTGGAACAGATATCCATCACTGGGCCACCACAGAACATAGAGAACATTTTCATGTACATAATGAATCCCCTACACTTTGCTAAAGCACCTCATACCTGTTGAGAGGCCATCTCTCCCAGTGAGATGGTGAAGCTTGGATTGCTCATCAGTCCTTCACTGGGCAACTCATGACAACCGTGATGCAGAGCTCTGATTAACATGGTCTGGGATTCTGGGGACAAGACCCTTCTGTGCCATTCTGTGAGTGTATCAAAGTAGCATGACTGTTTCATTCTGTATTAATACTGAAGAACATAAAAACTGTTCTTTAACAAAAACATTTTTTTAATTTACTTAAGTATTATTATATGCAGGTGTGGCCTGTTTTTTTTTTTCTAGTCCGTTTTCTAGTCTTGATTGAAATAAACACAACGGAATAGCCAGCGAAATGCACTGCATGTGTTTTTTATATATATATAAGTGTGTAGAATACGTCTTCTTATGATTATGTTTTTTTTGGTTAATATCTTTCTATTAAATCTGTGCTTCAAAATAATTTAACTTATTGGGGTTGTAATATAATGTAGCACTATCATTCCAGCTATTTATGAAGAACGTGTTGTCAAAATAACTGCTGCAATTATTGCTATTAGTCCTTGAATTTGCTTTTGCTCATCCCGGGAAAACTGTAAGAATGTGTAGTAAGTATCACTTTGCTGTACAGCACAGTTATAGTTGTGGATTACAGGACTTAAAATCTATGCTTACCATGCTTCAATCACACCAGATTCTGCAGACAGCAACTCATCTCTGATTTTCTGAATCGGATTAAGTCAGACTAGAAGGAAGCAGGAAATGTCGTTGCTTAGACCAAATTCTCCTGCCTTAAATCCTGACTGAAAAATGGGTGTTGATATGACCATTAATACTTTTTCAGACCATACAATACATCGATTGACATGCTATGTCTATATTAAACTGTGAAAATGCTCAAACAATGTGTTTTCAAACATGAGACCTAAGTTTTGATTGCGAGAAAAACAGGAGTAACAACCAATATTTTGTTATCAATGATCATGTACAGCTTGTGTTCCTGTGTGGTCAACATGATACATACTCACTGCAGCGAGCTTCGATCTTTCTTTTTTTTAGCATTAATTTGCATTTTTCTAATGCATCTTTTAAAATGTCCAAAACTGATGCAATGTTTAATCTTGAATACGTCTGCAAATAGGGTTGGTATGGAGGCCCAGCGGTTAGTGTGGGGCCCTGGGTCAGTTCCTCGGGTGCTCTCCCTGTGTTCACATGGGCTTCCTCCCACATTCCGAATCCCTGGCGTGAGTGTGTGCCTGGGGTCCCGTCCAGGATGTGCCCCTGAATTGGAAAAGTAGGGATTGAAAATGATGTGATGTCTGCAAACACAGTGGTCCTTGCGTTTCATTTTTCATAGGCTTCATGTTAAAAAAAAAAAGTTTTTCAGATGTCATTAGTTCACAAAATCAGGTGACAGTCGGGCACACCAAAGGAAATGAGTCTGCAGAGCTGAGCCACTTAGCAGAATAGGGAAGTGGGGAAACATGAATTACTACTACAAAGTCTTTCGGTGATTGAAGGGGTAAAGATCAGGATTTACAGAAAACCTGGTTTGCAAGGTTCACTCTTTCTCGCATTGTGCTTCACAGTGATAAGGAGAAGTTGACTCAGCTGTGGTGTAGATTTATGGTTCCAAGGATTAAGGGTGCAAAAGGGCAGTGAGTTATGTTGTACAGTAACAAAACAATCTATTGTGCAAGCAGAAGTAAAGCCTTTTTTAGGAAAATTCTTAGGAGAGTTCCTTCTTTTATTATTTATTTTCTGATTTGGTATTTTTTAAATTGTGTTCTGTGTAGAAAGCTTTCAGTTGGGATTCTGCAGTCTGACATAGAATTGCTGAAATCTGTCTTTGATTTTTATTAATAATCTGTCTTTGCACTCTGCATCTTAAAATGTTAGTACATTGGTTCTTTTTACAAGTTTCACTTTTTGTGATATCCTGAATTATGTCTTCTTTCCAGTTGTCCTTTCTGAGATTTACTGCTGTGTTCTCAGTCTTGATTTGGATTTAAAGCCTTGTGGGGTTTTCGATTCTTACATTGCATGCTCTAAGCTGTGCTTGTTAAAGCCCTAAGTGTGAAGAGATATAACAGAGGGATGTAATTTGAGAGACTGTCGAATTCACAAGGCAGTCTTTTCATAACCTTTGTAGACTGCCTCATTCCATAGCTGGGTCTGAAGTGTGAAATCCTCCTCTGCTGTTGGGAATGGTCCAGCAGAATGGAGGAGCTTTTTTTCTGGAGAAACAGAATGCATGCGAGAAGCAGACACTTTGGCAGGCTGCTGAGCACACATTGTCAGAACATGGTGCAACATGTGCCAGCTCCTTCTGGATCTGATACCTTCTGGAGTGTGCTTTTTTTTTTACAGTGTTTTGCGTTTCCAACATTCCGTTTAAATCATTCCGTTTTGCAAAATTGTTTCTTGATTTGAACTACATCTATGCTTTTTCTGCGTTTTGTCTACCTTCTGCTACTTAGTGCCACAGCTTGAACGTGTACTGTTGTTCATGAGACTGATAATGTAATGGTGGCAATATGTCGGGGCTAATACACTTGCAATGATCACTTAAATTCTAGATCAGTTCCTTAAAGGAATGTGCCTGTAAAAACGTCTGGTTATATATACTCATGCATTTTATTTTGGAATATTTGTGTTAAAAACCTCTTACAACAAATGCATGGGTTATGTTGTCTACCCATGTACAAAAGAATGGCTATTACAACAGCCGTTGATTTTAGATGAACTATGAACTACATTGAAATCCAATATTCACACAAGTTTGCTTTTTAAAAAAAATATTCTGCATGAGAAATACTACAAGAAAACTGTTGGAGTAAGCCCTGCATCATGAAAGAGGTGGCCAAAATATTAGTTTTTAAACCGTTTCCCCATGTAAAATATTTCTTTTAAAAATTCAGTTGATTATCTTGTGGGAATAACTTTTGCAGGGTGTTTGCCATATGGTAATGACTTTTGTCAACCATAAAACCAGCCTTTAGGATGTAGAGCTATATACTGTACAGTATAATGTGAATATATGAATCGGCCAGCGTTTGAAATGTATCCTCTCTGCTATAATGCTTAAGTGGGATTCAACAGACTTCTTTTGTACAACTTCACTTTGGCCATAGTTTCTTTACTCCTACCACCTTCACAATAAGCTCATTGTGCTGTGTAATAGCCGAGTCACCTATTTGCAAAAACATCGTCATCTAGATGCTTTGTTCTAACGGGAAAGAACATTTAAGAGTCACTTAGTTTAAGGTGGTTTCTGTTTTCACGGTTTGGTTCTGGTCTTTTCTTTGGTGTGGGAGTTAACAAAAAGGGTTTCACAAATTGCAGTGTGGAGTGACCTTTTTTGTTTTGCTCTGTGGTCCTGATTCTCACAGAGAGGTTTCAAAGGTAGCTTTGAGGAATGTTTGTATTTATACAATACTCTCCCTCTTTCGCCAGGCTGCATTTGTGTTTTGCATTTCTCCATTCTGTTTGTGCCCCAGATGTGCACCCCAGCAGACATGCGCTGGGAGATGGTGGAGCTGGGCAGTGTGCATTGTGGAGAGCGTACAGTAGCATCCGTAACTCTGAACAAACCCTCAGCAGTGATGGAGCTGTCAAAGGGAATGAACAAATAAATACCCAGGAAGTCCAAAATGGAATAGAAAAAGACTACAGGGACAGAATTAAAAAATATTTTTTTTCATATTTATTTTTTTCTTCAGAGGAGATCTCTCCTTTATACATCATGCCCAGTTAGGCAGTTATTCACTACATTGTGCATTCAAAACAGAAGAAAATACAGACATGGACTGCAGTTAAAACATTCTCAGTGTTAAATCTGAAAAAGTATAGTGATTTTTAAAAATGTACACTGTAAATGATGAAGATTCACACTGACAAAACTATAAGCTTTGATTTTCAGCGGTAACTCAATGGACACCTGAGGAAAGACAGATGTCAGTTTATCTTTTAACACACAAATTGTGCTATGGCTATGTTTTGTGTCTTCCGGGCTATTTCTATGAGCTGCTTATGACAATTGGGGAAAAAATGGGTTTTCTATTTTTAAACTGCCTATTGCAATTTACCAGCATGGGTGTCTGAGAAACGACTTCCCTTTTGATAATTCTCTGATACTAGTGTGTTGGCGAAAAAAACCCTAAATGTTTCTCTTTGTGCGTTCTTTTCAGACTGTGCGGGGATTACAATAGGACCCAACATGACGGTGTTTCTGAAAAAGGCTCTGTTTGTTTAAGAACCTCCAGTCGGCTGTGATGAACATGCCACTGCATCAAATCTCTGTCATTCCACGGGATGTGAATTCATCAAGAGGCTCAAGTGGGAAATCAAAGGAGAAGGACCGGGAAAAACAGGTAGGACCCAGAGCTCTGCTTGGGTAAATTCCATCGACGGCAAATAGCAGTTCCATGCTCTTTGACCTGTTGGCTGAAAATGGCAGATTTTGTAAGACACGTGTTTTTTCCCTGCTTTTGTCTTACATACTGTACAATACAGTATGTGATCAGCACCCTGGAGATTATAAATGGCCTGCAGGGGGATCAATTCTAAACAAACGAAGCTATCCATTTACTAGTACTAGATTTTTTTTTTAAAATTGGTTTTCCCACAAGAAATACTTAAATTAATAACGCTCATGGTTTTGCAGTTTCTTATGCATTGTGTGGCTGTGGGCACACTGTGTCCCGTGAGACACAAATATGGTTTTAGGTTGCCCACCACTAACTTATGCATTCTGAGTGCATATCTGTTGTGCTTCAGAGCAGATTTCAATTTGATGCTCTGCCTCTATAGAAGAATTTATTTTTGAAGGGTAGCAGGCAGGAAGAAGTCAATATGTTAAAGCAAGGGGCTTTACACTTGAGGTTCTGTGGGAAAGGCTGTGAGGACGGTGTTATTTTTACTTGTTGGTTTCTTAAAGAGACATTGTTTATTGTCATAATACAGGACAAAACTCTTTGAAAATGCAGACAATAAACAAAGACCTTTTTGAAGTATGTTGTAATTATGAGAATCAAAAACTTAATTTCCTTAGTATTTTTCTTGTGGCTCAACAGCTGAAAGCGTAAGCCTTACATATTTCTAATGGTCTGTGTGTGTGACATACTCTTCTCTCATAACTGTCCCTACAAACACTTTAAATTTTTAAAATCTTGCAATATTTCTAGTCTTCCTGAAAGATAAAAAAAAGATGTGTGTTCTCAATGTTGCTCTATAGTTCAAACTCTTCTCAGTTGAGCCTGTTCCATAAGTTATTATTGCTCTATCCATCAAGTTAAATGGAAACTTAATAGTTATTGTAATATCTCTGTTGGATTTATAACATTAGATGTATAAAAGTATTAAAAGATCATATTGAGGGTTGTGTCCATGATATTGGTGTTGAAAATGACCAAATTTCCACAGCTTGGGAGAGTATGATGAGGGATTTAACCTGGCAGGCTTATCTGTGTACCTGACAGTTGTTGGTGAAACAGTTTATGAAAATGTATTTTAGAGTCAAGGCTGAGGTTATTATTACACATTGTGGGACAACTAATCTCACGTTCAGAGTTAAGCTATAAATTAGTGCTAGTGCTGCCTCTCTTCACAAATGAAGTAAGTGCTAGCAGACCACACGTGTTGGGAATGAAGTAGTTTCATTCAGTCATCTTCCTACATACAGTATGTACAGTTAATATGTTTAACTCCAGTACTGTAGACCTTTTTTAATAAGAGAGAAAAGTGAGCCATAAAATAAAATGTGAAATTTAAAAACTGAAAAAATAGGAAGAAAGGGTAAGGAAACCTAACTTGTCAGTTTAGTTAATCTTGTGTAGCATATAGAGCAGTACACTGTTTCGTGTAGGTTCAAAAAACATGTTGAGGCAAAATGTATAAAATAAACAAACATCAAAAGAAAAAATGGTTGTCTAGTCATTGGAACTGTGTATTATTGTGCAACTTGAGAAATGTAATATTATAGATGCACTTAAGCAGTAAGTAATCTTTGGAAGTTCTGGTTTTACATCTGAAGATATGAGGTCGGAAAATTCTCCTCTGAAGCCTCCATCACCTTGAAGTCCGGATCCAAGGGCCAAAGCAGTAGAGAATGCTTTCTAATTGATAGCTGTGAAAACCCCAGATCCAGTGACGCACAAGCTCCCAACACACCAGCAAGCCCAGTCTGTCTAAGAGGGATGATGCACGCCTTTTTATGTACAAAGTTTTAAATGAAGCATTCGTACATTAGGATATTTTGAAATGGCATTTATATTATCACATCAGATTTCTTCCTCTGCAAATCTCTGCAGTTTAAGATTGAAGCATCCAGTAGAAAAACATCAAAGGAGTTCTGGCCCAGCAGGTACACCGTTGGCACATTCTGCAGAATGAAGGTGCAAGTAAAAAAGAGAAAGAAGAGCCTGGTTACTTGTTCTAAGATTATTAGTCCTAAACCGTGCAAATAAAAATATCTGTTAGAAATATTATTTAAAAAATAGTCAGAACAGGGATCCTTGTATCACTCTGAAGTGAAGGGGAGAAATGATAATTGTCTGTAAGGAGTCTGGGATTACAGAAAATCTGAGAGGGAGAATACCACGTTTTCTGGGTCTTCTGATAGACCCCAAATTATAATTATAGAGCAAAGTTGCAGTCTACAGTGTCTGAGGGAAACATAAGCATAAATGAAATCTTACAGGCTGCATGTAAAGAACTGACTATTTCAGTGGAAACTGAGGTACAGAAACATCAGGATTTAGGCAGATGAACAATTGAAACACAGAGAAGAACCAATATCAGACAATATTACATAATTAAGGTTTTGGTCAGAGATTAATGATTTTTCACCTAATGTCTTGAGCAACAACAGCAGTGTAGTCTGGATGTAGGACTTCTACTACAAACTTCTACTACTGCTTTTGAGAGATTCAGTCTCTTTGTTTTATAACTCTGGAGCTACTGTATTTTTTCCATGTTTCCCTTCCATACAAAACTATTTCACTTTCCACACTTGAAGAGCTGTAAACAAAATTGTTTATTACAATTTAAATAGTATTGTGTAAAAATTAGTAGGAAATTCAAAAGTACTGGAACAATCTCTGGGAGTTACTGTACTGCTCCCTCTTAAAGCATAAATTACAATAAATATACTGCACTGCTTCAGTAAGTAGAGAATAATTTCTCTAAATCTATTTTAGCAATAAAAAGCAGTGGTCTAGTTCTATGCACTCAGTTTACTTGATGTTTCCTCATATTTTTAAATTTTTCTATTTCCCATTAATTTCAAAGTGTTTTTCCCAATTACAACTTTGTTGTGCAACAAGCATATTGAATTGTTTTGATTTGTCAGTATTTTGGAGTAAGTATGTCACAGCGACTATGTTTTTGTGGACATACGTCTGAGTGTTTCTTATATAACCAAATGACAAAAACAAAAGATGTGCTAAGGCAATCTGTGGTCAAGTCCTTGCTTTTCATTGAATGACAATACCCTTTGCGCTCGAGGCGCTCAAGTATATAATCCCAGCTGTTTTAAAGAGGTCTTGTTGCATATGGCAAATGGTATGTTTTAAGTCACTGACTTCATTTTGTTTTGAAGCAGTATTTTATTGTAACCTAGCATATTTCCATAAATGGTACTGCACCGTGGGTCTTGAGAGGAAATTTAGGAAAACGGAGGAAAGATTGATGTTTGCGTGCAGGGTCACCAACACACAATTGGTTGACCCTTAAAGTACAAACATTTTTAAGACCCTTATATCATAGATATAACCTCCTATTCCTGTAGAGAAGTCTCCAGAATGTTTGGAGCTCCATTTAGTGTAGACAATGCAGATCTAATTAATGTTTGGGGGAGGACTTTGGCTGTTCAAGCCTATCTATTGAATGGCATAGTATCGGTGGGGAAGTAAGTCATATCCTCAGTTGAATCTTAGTCTGCAGTTCCCCTCCTAGAATCACAGTTTTTAAAGAGAAATAATTTGAATCCACTTCTGTTCAGTACTTTCAGCCAGAGTCGTGGTTGAGCACCTGGCGACTTCAGATTGTATAGAAAACATTAGATATTAAGTTTTAATAAAGACTTCACAGGGTAGTGCAGACACTTTTATACAGTCTTAACATACTTTAAATTTTAAGCCTTCACAGACTTTGAAGAATGAGTGCCTAAAATGTCACTAGAGGAAAAGAAAAATTCCTGTATGCATGGACTATGTTCAGTCTCATTTTATGTTAATCCTCTTCTCAGGAAAGATCTGATCAGCTTGTGATCAAGAGCAAACACCTTTCAACACCTCAATAACTTCGTCAGATATATTCCTATATAACCATAAGATATTAATGAAAATGTTTTTTTTCTATTCTAAACTGATATGCTGGATTTATAAAATACCCAGATGCAAGGGTAAGATGCAAGAATGATGAAGTAATGCCTTTTCTGAATTTTCCCATCACATCTGCAGTATTTAGCATTCCTTTAACTATTTTCATGAGGAAAATTGACCAAAATATTCCTTTGAATATACTAGGTTAAGGTTTTCCGTTTAGGTTTGTCTGATGGAAGCTTAACGGACAAATAAAATACACTGTGATAGAGGAATTTATTTTTACAAGCAAAAGAGACTACTGTAAATGCAGTAATTCCAAAACAGTCTTGGCATGACTCAGCTGGTTGTTGACTCAATCTTCTCTTGTTTAGGGTTATGTAAAATGAAAAAAATGGTTAAACCATTTACCTTGCGGTACGGCTATTAACTTTCAGGAGAAACATTAATACAATTTGAAAAAAAAAGTAAAGGGCAATCTCCCTGTGTGCATTTTATTTTATTTTTTTAATCAAATGCTTTTTGATGTGTTAACCATTCAAAATGTTGTTTTTTTTATTCTAGCCTGCAATGAAGAGTACAGTAAGTAAAATTGATTATGTGGTTTTACCTCTGTGAAAATAAGGGGCTGTAGTAACAGTACTGTAGAAAATTCCTGTTACATTAGGAGGCCGTAAAATAGACGGATGTAGGTTTGTAGTCTACAATCTAAAGTGTACATGTCTAAAAACCTTCTTGTCAATTATTGGTGTTTTTCAGATAATATTCACCTTGTTACAAATGAAAAAAGTGATATGTAGTAAGATTAATTTATTTTTTAATGTTTCTTTGATCTTGATTTCAAGATTATAAGTTCATTGATGTTCTATTGTGAGAAGTATACAAAATATACACTGGTAAAAATTAAATTAGTATATACTATAATATAGTATATTACTATAATAGAACAGCAGGATTCTGTAACAGAAATCTGCAGAACGGTTTCAGAGAGTCTACATTTTCCAAAAGGTACTGCAGTTTTCACTTATTCACTTATAAAGGCAACCATTTAAAAAAATAACCCTTGGTCAGAAAGCAGTGATACAAGTGGATGAACAGAATAAAATATTTAAATTCTAAATGGGAGTGTAAATCACTAAGATATAAAATAGTCTTTACTGAACAGGATGAAGTGTTGGACCCAGTGGAGCTCAGACCCAGCTCCTTTTTACTATGAGAGTGAGATCCAGGGCTGTATAGTTGAAAATACATCAAAAGCACTCTACTGTAATTGATGTCTCAAGGCACAGTATCTTTATAACTTTAAAAGATAACTTATGATTAAAGGTTATGAGGCTGTCTTGTTTTGCTAATATGATACACAGTATTATTTTTCCACAAGTGGAGGAAGGTTAATTAGATGTTCTCATTTTCTGTGCAAATCGTTTTGACATTGTGACCTGAAACAGTCACATGACACTTCCACATGTAGGACTTTATTTTCACATTGGACCAGTAAATAAGAGGATTTAATCTAGAAGACCACTGCTAGGCCCTGTGACCTTGCTTTCAAGGGTGTGTTATTAACCAAAGGAAAATAAAGATCAACTGAACATGCAGAGTACAGCAAAACAACAATATGAATAATTTACCCCTCAGTATGGATATATATATATACAGTATCTATCCAATATTGGATGATGAGCTGTGTTGTCTTTGCACCAAACATCTCTTTTAGAATTAAGGCCAAAAAATTCAACCTTTGTCTCATCAGACCATAAAACATTTTCCCACATGGTTTGGGGTCATTGTATTTTTTTTTGTGTGCAAAATTTAGATGGGTTTGGATGTTCTTTTTTTGTGAGAAATGGCTTCCATCTTGCCACCCTACCCCATAGCTCAGACGTGCAGAATACGGGATATTGTTGTCACATGTAAGGAGTGACCAATACCTGCTAGAAATTCATGCAGCTCCTTAAATGTTGCTGTAGGCCTCTTGGTAGCCACCCTGAAAAATCCCTGTGCAGCCACAATTTCTCCACTTATTGATGATAGTCTTCACAGTGCATCATGGTACATCCAATCCCTTTGATATTCTTTTATACCCCTCTCCTGATGGGTACCTTTCAACAATAAGATCCTATAGATGTCTTGTCAGCCTCTTGTGGACCATGGCTATCCTAGTAGGATCCAACCACAAACGTTTCAAGGAAATCCTACAGGAACAGCTGATTTTTATTTGGGGTTAATCTGAATCACTTTCATTGATGGCAGGTGTATGCTGCTTAACTTTAGACATGATTTTGAATGTGATTAGTTAACTCTGAACACAACTACAGCCCCCATTATAAAAGGGTGTGCAGACTTATGCAGCCAGGGTGTTGTAGGTTTTTTAGTTTTAATTTTTTTTCCCCAAAATTATCTGTTTGTTTTTCTCCTGCATTTTATTGGTTGCAAGGTCACATTAAAGGTGGAAAAATGTCTGACATGGTTTATCTTGATTTCTGGCTTTACATCACAAAAACCTGCAATTTAAATAAGGGTGTGTAGACTTTTTATATCCACTGTAAATTTTAAATTTCATTTCACATGAAGGATTAATTCTGCAAAAATAGAACCTGCAGGATCAAATATTTTTTTTCCTCTTTGATAATGTCACGGGGCTATATAATGGTTTGGTTCTTTGTGATATCTCGATGTCAGAATGACCTCTACATTTAGCAGAGGTACCTGCTGCTTTGAAACACAGAATCTTGGCGTTATTTCCCACTGGTAAGGCGCACACTCTTTGAACTGTGAAACACCAGTCTCCATTGGTGAATAAACATATCGGGAAGACTGTGTATGTCCCGACAGCATCAGTTTAGCATCAAGCTTACTAAATAAAAAAACCCCAACTAATTTATGTCTCACAGGGCACATTTATGTTCAAAACCTTTGAGATCAAAGAAGGTTGAGAGGATACCATGGGAGTCCATTTTTTCCTTGAATGGGTTCAGTATTTAGTCTTTGTTCCATTTGCACCTAGCAGAGCTCCTGCCTGTTGTGACTTAGATGCTACAAGAACACTTCTTTCTCTCTGAGTAGTGTTCCTCATAGCTCAAGCCAACGTATGTGGTTTAGGCTCTGGATGACGCATAGGACCAGTGCATCCCAGAGGTGCACTACTGGGTTCATCCCAGTGCATTTTGTGCTGTGCCTGGGAAGTCTGAAAGGTGCATGCTACGTTGATGGGGCCGTGGACCGTCGATGCATAAAGGCAAGGGCATATCTTTGAACAAACTAAGGTGCAATGTGTGAGGTATAACTTTGCGTATTAACTATCAATAAACCCTATGCATGATATTTTTATACTCTATTACAATCCATACCATCATACCTCCACCTTTGAACTGGGGCACTTGTGCAATGCAACATGGATACTACCTCTCGCCGTGTCTCTGCACACCATCGTGCCAGATGGATCTGTGACTCCTGCTGAACACTCCTGCGCCAGTTTCCATGTGGTCAGTTTCTGTAGGAATGCCGATGTGCCCTGGATAAGATATTGCCTTATGCTGGTTATTCAGGACCACGCCAGCATGTAGGTGGGCTCTGATACCTCCATCCTTTAAATGCCGTCTACTGTTGGGGAGCTGATCTGGCCAGGTGTTACTGCGTCAGTTTTGGATAGGGGGCTTCCCACAGGTTTCCTTTGTTTTAAGAAATATTAAGTGCTGGAAAGAGTAGTGCTAATTTGCCCTTTCATGTGGGGGGTTGTAAACTGACAATCTGACAAAAGAAAGAACATGCACACTGATGCTTTTCAGAACAAAAAATGCACCCAAGCAGTTCTTATTATTTTTGTCAGCTTTTTTTCTGCATTTTACCACATAGATCTTATTACTCGTGTTAGTCTGGTTTTACCCAGAGTGCCAACAGTTTTGGGGAATCGTTTGGGTTTGCAGCTGCCGTTGAGTAGAAATGTAATACTAGAGAAAACTTTTACAATTAATAATATTAGTGATTAATTTCTGAACTCCGAAGGCAATACTAGCCAGGTCGAGCCTTGTCACTTTTGATGGGAGTAGTTTTGACATTCAGAAACCTCCCAATATCTCTTCAACTTATGACGTACCTTCTATGAGAAGCACCTGAAACTCTGCCCAACAAGAGAAAGCAAAAATAACTTGTTTAATCAAGTGGTATTCATTCTTGATAAAACGCAAAGGCCAAAAAAAAAGTCTCTGGCTCTCATTGTGTGCAGTCTGGTCTTGGAAGTCACACACTAAGCCACCATCATAAAATCACATGTTCTGACAAGAACATTAAGTTACAGTATGTGCCGAATGTTTGTAAACCAAGTTGTGGCTTAAATCTTTTTCAGAATGTCCACTGGCAGAACGTGAAGTTGCATGATTATGTGCTGTGGATTTAGCAAAAACAGGAGTACTGTAGGTCAACAATTTTTATAACAGCTTTGTTTTGCTTTATTGACTGTGAGCTTTTCTTTATTTCAGTGATGCATTCCAACTCACCTGCGTAAACCTGTCAACATTTTCTCAGTTGATGCATGTGGCCAAGCAAAGATTTTTCAGTGATCTGTATGAGAAACTGCGAGCACAAGCAATGTGTGCACAAATATTTTTTTATACTACACTACTGTTTTAATGATGAATTAAAGAGGGTAAAGTTGTATTTTTTAGTTTACTGTTTTCTTGTAGTTTTCACTACATAACTAGTCACTAAACACATGATACTTTACAGCCATGTAATGCCTTCAATAGAAGACTCAAATCATACAGATATGCAAGAAATCACAATTTAAAAAATGCTTAAGAAACACCCTGCTTTTTTTCTAATCTTGGATCTTGGCTTTGCCAAGGTTCGTGTCTCAATGACAAATGTGAGATAAACAGGAAACAGCTGTTAAACAGGAGCATGTGACTTCCAAAATATTTAAATTAGTTCTTTAGCTCTCACACATAGAAATGCTGTATGCATGAGCTGGCTAAAGCTCTTGATACTATTTAAGACAAATGCTTGAAACAATCATACAGAAAAGCCTGGTTAAGGAGGAGGAGGTTTAAGAAAATGTAGTCTTTCTGATGGCCTTTGTAAGTGTTAATCACATCTACAGTACTTTTTGACAAAATATGATTCTGAATGCTAAGTTCAACAACCAGTTAAAGAATAAAAATTTAAGCCTTGTATTTGTAATCTGACAGTGGTGGGAGAGTCACCAAACATTGTTTCTCTTATTAGACACAGCTGCCCCACATTAACTTTACCTTGCTGGAAACAACTGTGGTGATCTGTTGTTGCAGTTAAAATTAATGTCCCTGTGACATCTGCCTGAAGTGCCTAAGAATTAAATGAGCATTACAACATTTTGTATGTTCTATTTAAAAGAAACACCTCAGTCCTAAAAATTACTCTCATGCTTGTTAATAGTAGGCTGAACTTGTAATTGCCTTACTTTAAAAAAAAAGTGATTTAAAAAAAAAAAGTGATTTTGATTTCTAACTCATTTCACAGTTGCATTTCAAGTGCATTTGCTGAGTATAAATAATTGTAGCAGGTCTCCAGGGCGTTCCCTATCCGTATACGAAAACATCCACAGATTAATTTTTGCAATATGTTCTTAATGTGTTTAAAACTAGTTTCAGACAGTAAGGTGTTTACCAATCTGTCTGTCAAGCCTGCAGGCTGTTACACAAATCACTCTAAGTCTAAGTTCACTTTCTTAAGTTATAATATTAGTATCAGTGGCTGTATAGTCTTTTTCAAAAACTGATTTTTAATACTCCATGCCGATTCAATGAATCTGAACTTATATTAATGAATTATGTCCTAAAGGAAGTTAAAAAAAAAGTTATAAAATGCAAGTTCTTATCCCAATTTTCGCTAGTTCGTATTTTCATCTTTAACTAGTACATTGAAAAATATTCTATTCATGACATTTTGTATCTGAAGCTATTTTGAAAATGTACAGTACTTAATTATAAAACAAGTCTTTCCCCAGCTTCCCCAAACACATTTACAGTAATGATATTGTATAGCTCAGAATGAAAAAAGTTCATATTCTCAGTATGAGTCAGTAAAAAGATTGTACTGAAATAATTGGCATGGGGGCGGATATATAATTTGTGAAATTTGATGATATAGTAATAAATTGTAAGACATTGCGAGACAAAATGAGAAAATCTCATCTTTGAAAAGATATGTTGCTGCTCTTGATTCAGTCCAGAGAAGAACAATATATTGCTTAAAGTAATTTTCCCCAGCAAGAAGCTGAGGGAACTGAACTCCCAAAATATTTAAATTATAAAAACAAGAAGCAAACCACGTGTTTTTTTATTTTTTGTGTTTGTTTGCTGCATACTTTACAAGCTAGGACAAAATACAACAGATTTTCCTTAATTCAGTATGCATAGATTGATTGAAAGGATACAGTTGACGAACAGTTTGAAAGGAAACAGTTGAAGCACGATTTATGAAACACGTACATGTGTGGAGAAGAGTGTTCTCGAGTCCCTGTGTCCAAATTATGTAACAATATACAGGCCTTGAGTGACAGTCAGAACAAAAGGCATTTTTTATGTATGTTCAATGAATGAAACACCACTACAATTAAGTTTAATATGTTTAACTACATACAGACAAAAACCCCATATAGTCAGGGATAAAAGATAGGATAAAGATGAGAAACAGCAGTAAAATAAATGATCATACTGTACACTGAAGTGCTGCCACCTATGGGATTAAACTTGAACTGGATCCTTTTCAGCTGCAGAGTACACTACAGAGGGAGGGTACACCAGAGTACATCTTGACCTCCATACTTGTTAGAAATGAGTGGGCTAAAAATGCATCCTTGGTGGAGGCCTGTTCTTTGTCTCTGTAGCCTGTGTACTTAACCTTCAGTAACAACTCATCATAGTAGAAAAGCTGCAGCTCTTGTGGAAGTCAGCACTTCTGACCAAATTTCTCTCCATAGCAGGCTTGGAAAAAATAATGTAGGGCCAAAAGCTTTATTCTTTTTAAATTTTGTCTTATCCATTCCCAATGTTGGTGGCAGCTATTACAATGTTGATGGCTGGGCTCCGATGGATTTTAGGTTCAGTCGACATAATTCCAGTTATGTTTACAGTTGAGGAAACAGTGTTACTAAATTACTAAATTATCTCAGCAGCACCATGTAGATAATGTAGCACTTCTGTTTTCCTGCTATAACTGAATGCGTCTTTACCTTTTAATGAAGAAAGATTTTTATATTTTACGGTTTTAAAAATGATACAGTAAATATGTTTTTATGTGTACAATGGTAAAGAAGTGGTATAATAGTTTTGCCTAAATGCCAAAAATTAGATGAGAAGGTAAATGAGCTAGATCTGTCTGTCTCTTCAGATTACCATGTATACGGTTGCTGATGTATGTTATGATTGGGAGTCAATGTAAGGTTATTCTTTATAAGACTGTAGAGTAAAACATACTTCCATTACATTAAAACTGAGAAGTTATATAATGGAAAGAGAAGAATAATCAACTTTATGAAACAGTTGCTTCCAGAGGGATAAGCTAGACTGCGATTGGAGCAGTTGCATTTCACCTATAAAAGTGTTGAGCATTTTTAGAAGCAGGTTTAATGCTGACTTGAAAGATCACACACGGGGAACAAATGTGGATTACCTGCGTCAGGACAGCACACGTGCCTTCAAGACACGAGGGGCCTTTCTTTTCCAACTGGGAAGGAAAGAAACAAAAGAGACAAAGCACATAGAAACCTAGCTGTGGGGTTGCTGAAGGCTGTCCAACAGAAAAGTTAAACACTGGAGAAAGTGTCGTTTTCTCTCAAACAGCTGGGGGTAGTAAAAATACCCCTGGAGCCATTGTTAACTGCTAGGAGATGCTGAACTATAGAGGAACTGTCAGTTGAACCAAAGAAATTGTGTTCCTGTGTGGTATGGGGGTGTTCTCTGAGTTTTGGCAGCAAACACTTGATGAAGAAAAGCAACTGCAGATAATCTCTTCTAATTAACCCCAAGATTCAGTTTTTTTGGCAGCATCTTCTATGACAGGGCTAGACTAAGGAAATACCGACTTATGCGTGTTCAAATGGTTTCTGGAGTAAAGCAAGAAAGGAGAGCTCACTATGTCTGGGAGATGAATGGATCTTTGGAAACCTTACAACTGTGAAAACAAGGTTCATAGATACCACTTTGTATGTGTAAAGTAAAGCAAGTTAATAGTGTTCTTACAGATACCTTTGGAGCCAGTGTAATTATTAGTGACATATTTACTGTAATTCCATACTCCCACAGTCGAGATGATTTCTTCTCTGAAGGCTGCAGTAGCCGTCTGCTCATGACAAAGCCTCAGCATGATTACATGCATTTCAGGTGTGGTTAAAACAGTCACAAATAACAACTTACTGTGCTGTTAATAAAGTACTTTATCATGAATATAAACTGTTGGCAGCAATCCCCTCGCTGGGTTGGTTTTTATGCACTTAATTGATTCTTCAGTGGGTCATCTGAGATTGAACAGTATTTCTTTGGGGGTTTTAAGGGAAGACCCTTGGACTGGACAGTATACTTTTTTTTTCTTTATGTGAGATGTTTTTATGAAATGTGCCTGTATATTTTGAAATGAAGGGTGTATGAAAAATTGCAGGGGTTGCTGGCTGACCTGGTAGCTTATTCTTGGTTTCTAAAGAGGTCTGTTGTTATTGTGTTCTTCTGGCTTCAAGCAGTCTTTGTGACTTGTATTTGTGAATGCTTGTGATTGATCACATCAGGCCCTGAGGTCTTATCCTTGGTGAGATCACCAATATACTGTACTAAAACAATATTTTAGTTTAACCAAAGCTGTTAAACATGATTATCTAAATTAGATTTGTAAATCTATGCCTTCTTAGTCAAATGAACATTGTATAAAATTAGCCAATTTAAGCACAAAGATATTCTAACCACTTAATTATAGAGTGTAAACAACAGGAAAAAAAAGTTCCATTGTTATGCACCAGTACAATCAGATGTAATTGGTGCAATATTTTCTTAAACGTATTGCTCTCCTTTCTAATTGGTAACACAAATAAAGATGTAAGTTTACACATGAGAGGAGACCATTCAAGCATTTTCTTTTCGTAAGAAGACATTGTATTGCCCCTCTAGCAAAGTAGAAGCAACAATTTCAATTTCTTATTAAAAGATAAAATGTTAATGTATAGGATATTCAATTTTTTTGGTCTTGCTGGTACAGTACTGCAAAAAGAATCGTGGGAGGTGTGGTACTTTAAATGTGGACATTTTAGGGTTATTTTTATTCATTGTTACTGATGGTGAGAAATGTTATCCCTAGTCTGCAACTAAAAGGACAGATAAAATAGTGTGAAATATACTATTTCAAAGACCTATTCAATCTTGAGACATTATTCCATTAACTGAATTGCACTATTCAATGTACACCTTTAAGTGAAAGTGAAGTTGTCATCATTAAGTCATTAAACTGTCTTTATGATATGAAGTATGACCTGCATTCTGTCAATATTGGAGCCTTCTGAAGAGTTTGGATATATTGATACTTAAAATGCAAGATTTTCATAGGTGCGACATTGCCATTACGTGTAGATTTTGTAAATAATGGGAAAGGCTCTGGGAAATTTCGGGAATCTGTATTCTTGCCGAAATTGTTTTACTACCACATTTAACTTTTCAATTCACAGGTGGCACCAGGCAACACTACCAGGGTCCTTCATTACAGGATCATAATCAGCTCTACAGTATATTTCCTCTACAGCCTGCTTTTACAAGACTGCTAGATCCCTGATTAGAGTTGGAATAGCTGATCTTCTGATCATTGGGATTTACAGTAGCATTGTGGAAGGGATTAACTGAGGTTTATTGAGGACACTTCCACACTTGTAATTATAGATTACAGTAAATGGTTCGATTTGTACTAATTGTCCAGAGTTGAAGCTTTCAGTACTCCTGTAAGTGATCCACAAATGAAAGCAGCGTTGAATTAAATATGTCCACAGGGATTATTACAATAATATAATCTAGATCACATTCTTTAAATGGTAATATTCTTCTGATTGGGGTCCATACAAAACCTTTATGATTATTTAGTATTTTGTTTAGTAAACCTTTAATATTATTTATTATTATTAACTTTAATATTTGGGAAACACCTCCACCCTCCACCTCTGGTTCTGTTACTGCCAGTATGTTTTATTATTTGGTACAAATCCAGGCAAGTACAGTATATTAAATTGTTTGTTATGGCTCCTAATCTGTGCAATTCTAACACCAGTCTACACATCGCGGGTAACCTGTCAGTTCTGCTAGGTTTCAAACCGAGACCCAATGGTAACGTACTGTAGTCCTTCTCATGTTTGCTGTAACAGCTGGGAGCATACTTGTGTTCATACCGGTCACTTGCCGATAGCATCAAAGATATTCTGTTACATTAAGCACTATAGGGCCTTAATCATTTGACTTTAACTTAATTTAGTCTGGATTTGTTGTTCGCGATACTGCATATTCCTTCCATTCTTTGTGAATGTTATTAATAACCGCTAATTCAATCAGAGTATATCCAGCAGGTGATAAAATGTCAAAATGTTAATTAGTTGATGGTAAATTTGTGATTCCTTTCATTTCTGCACTGTATAACATTGGCCCTCCATGCAGATGTTTGATAGTGCTGTAGCTTCATTTAATTTAAATGAGGCTTTCCTCACTGCTCTTTTTGTTTTGCAAAGAGCTTTTTTTATGAGTTTTTTAATGATACTGTAAGGTAAAAACTAAGTTGGGTAGGTTTTGTTGGAAAGATGAGATCACTAGTAATGGACAAGGCCATTTCTGAAACAAAAGATGTCCTCATAAATATAACATCTGTATTAACCGATGTTCTAACAGTAAGTGGAAAACCGTATCATGATTGTTAAGATTTCATCTTTTAAAAAAAAACTTTTGAAAAAGTGTCTGCAGTAATTACAGCAAAAGCCCATGCCTGTGTGTTTAAGAATTAAGAAGAAAAGGATGATTACAGTCCTGTTCAGTTTGGAGGAACTCAAATCCCAACCCATCAAACGTCGTCCTGGTACTTAAAAGTTCTGAGAATCTGTATTGTTTCCATTGAAGTAAAAAGGCAGAGTAGTTTAAGCTGTATTGTAGCTATTCCTTGAAAATGGGGATAATTTGTCACTCACTTTTAGAAATTCCTTAATTCGTACTGTATTGTATTCTGTTGTAACATGCCCTTTTCTCTACATTAATAGAGATATTAATGCCATTCTCTGCCTCAGAAAACACTCTAGCCTGATCTTACAATGATTTCCAGGCCTGTGTTTCTCTTTTGGAAATATACAAAGGGAAATGATCAAGTGGTCTGCGGTAGAGATGAAGGTTTTCTCTTTTCATATTTTAAAAGGAAGAAGGCAGAGTATTGCAGGCTTTCTCTCCAAAACAATGAAGTGACTTTTGATTTAATTTTTAATAAGATGTGTCATGCAGAAATAAATATCCATTGTGAAGCTGGGGTCATCATCTAACTGCAGGTGCAGGCGAGAAAGAAACTCTTCTGCTGAGACACCGCGGTATAAGAAACAATTTCTTATTGTTTGTGCCTTTCATTAGAATCTTACCATACTGTATGCAGTATGTTTCCCTACTGTTTATTACTTATCAACATTTTAATTTGCTTCAAGATTTGATTTTAAATAGAAATATTAGCTGGAGAAGAAATATACTGCCACTGATCTCAATGCTAGAGCTATGTGTTCTTATAGGTTTACTTGACAGAAAATGCATTTCCTTTCCTTTAATATAAACAGTATCAGATGTCCTTCCAATCCTCAATGATTCACCATCCATAATGAAAGGTATCACAAGATCGCTCATTTAAAGTGAAGGTATGAATTCAATGTATTTTTTGTGAAGGCAGTAATGAAATAAGTGTGAAAAGCAGTGTAAAATGGACAGGACTTATACCACTTGAGGAACCAACAAGTGCAATGCAAACTGTACAGTATTGTTGTCAGTTCTAATATATATTACTGTCATTTAATACAACAGTATGTCACAGCCAGTGCTGTAATAATATAGATATTAATGCTAATCCTGTCAGCTATAGTGATAATATGATGTGAATAACGTGGGTGAAGGTTGATAAGGGCAGCAAGACTTTCTGTTGTCTCTTTGTCTGTGCAGAGCCCTGCTGGTGTAATAAAAATGGAACCAAACATGTCTTGTGGCCTAATGCCATGTAAGCAGTAGTTCTTCCCTTCACTTCTTAAAATGGAGTTCTGCAAATACTGCATACTGCATCTTAGAGAAAAAAATTCTAATCCTCCACAAAATGCTGAGAAAGAAGAAAGCAAAAACTCTGAGATCTGAAAGCATTTTTAAGAAATGTGTTGGTGACTGTTGGATTTTATGATAGAACTAAAAAAAGCATGTTTTCAGTCGCTAATGCTAAACTCTGTTGGCCTGAAGGACTACAAGCATGCTAATAGTTTTGGGAGAGGTTGCTTGACAGTTGCTAATTGTGACTTTAAGAGGGATTTTGGAACTTTTGTACCAAATGTTTTGTTGCCTTTTTTAAGACTTTCCATATCTCTGTTCCCAATTGTGTTGCTGTCACAATTAAGCAACAGACAAAACCTCTTCCTCTGTGGTCCGTACTGCATCATGCACTTTACAAGGGAGGTCTCATTGATGTGTATTCTGCTCTTAAATAGCTGCTTGAAAAAATCCATGTTTTTCAGAGTTATTTCAGCCTAGCCACATACAGAGAGGTGAGCTCATCCGGGATCAGCCATTAGACTACAGAAAAGGCCAGTGAATTGTGTACGCTTTTTCTGAAAGCCGAGTGAGGTGAAAGGCATTGCTGGTTACCCAGGAAACTGTGCCAGAGATTAATAGTGTAAGCAAGACTGGCAACTCCCTGTGCTGCAGTGCACAGCACGTCCTGGCTGTGCTTCAGCAAGTGGTGTTTCTTATCCAGAGACGCACAGCTATGAAATAAGGTCCGTAAGAGTCTTGAATGAGTCCATCTCTTTTATCAGCAAGCCAAATGGTCTAATGGACACTGAAGGAATACATGGAGACAAAGAAACATTGTGTTCTAGATACTGTAGCACATTACTCAATACCCAAAATAATACTAATGAAAATTGGCTACATCATCTAGTTGAAGCTAAAGCTTCTTTATATGCATTCACTGTAAGAAAAAAAAATGGTTTCCCCTAATCATGGGAATCTGGGGACAAAAGGGATTTAAGAAAACCAAGGTATTAAAACAGGAAAATCTACTGCTTCTTTTAAATTCAGTTATTAAAATATTCCATCCAAGAAAGGAAGACATCTCTATCTTATCTCTTTTGGAATTATACTAGCATATACAGCTAATGAACCCAAAAATGGAAACACCTTCGTAAATGAGGGTCATCAAATATGCTTCCACTCCAGTCAGCTCGTGTGTTAAGTAAACAAAAAACATCCTGGAAAGTTCAAGGTCATGTATAAAACAGGCTGAACAGGCCTGGGTGACTATAATCAAGGCTAGCATGCCTGCATGCCTCATTGACTTTGAAAGAGGGTTGTTGTGTGTTTGGCAGGAGCTTCAGTGGCCAAGACAGCTAAACTTGCTGATCTTGCACTTGCAACACTCCGAGGTAAAGCCATCAGCAGAAAAGGCCGACGGGGTGAAGAAGCACACACTCTGCGATATCTGTGCAATAATAAATGTAAGGCAAGCACAGGGAGCATCTGCCACTTCGTCTCCAGATTTTGATCTGGAGCAGGATCAGCCAGCTGCTTCGAAAACGGTCCGCCGCAAGCTCCACAGAGTGGGATGCTGTAGTTGAGGTGCACTGCGCAAGTTGTACTTCACTCCTGGCAATGCACGAGCCTACTGGTCTACAGAGCACAGGCAATGTACTACCAATCAGTGAAAGAATGTGATATGGTCAGATGAATCATTCGTATCGCTTGCTCGTGTTCCATAATCGTCCTTCTCCACGTTCTCCACAAGCGCATGAGCGCGCACATGGTGTCAACGTAAAGAACTCCATTACCCTGAGTACTTGGTTCCAACAGTGAAAGGTTCTGGTAGCTCCATAATGTTTTTGGGCACATTTTGCTGGTGTTGTTTGGGTGCACTTATTCCCTTGAAAAGCCAGGTCAATGCTAATTGCAGCAAGGGGTTTCTTCCAGGATAACAAAGCCCCCAGCCACAGAGCACGTGTGGTTGCCCAGTAGTTTAGGTAATATGACCCTGATGTTTTCCAGACGTCATGGCCTTCTCAGTCGCCAGTTCTGAACCCAGTCCAGCATTTATGAGGTATTTAGGAACAACACCTGACAGAACAATTTCCATCTCCTGGAGAATTCCAGGATAAATGATAATAGGGCACAAACAGGTTGTACTGGTCATACATGGTGGCTGTTACATCCCCATGTGAGTGTCCGTATATATTATTTCCACTTCCTGTGTTAAGTCCCGAAGTGTCTAGGGCTAAAGGGGTGTAACATTTCGGATAGTTTTTGGATCCAGGTGGGTTCCTGGTGAGGGACTAAGTGACTGGTATGTAATAGGACACAATAACACTCAGGGAAAGGGAGCTAGAGCGGTGCCAAAGAAAATAAAACAACAAACAAGATGGAGCTGGCTAAGAAAGTGAGGGAAAGCTAACCTAACTACAATACAAAACCCGAAACACTCGGTCTTCGGCGTCTTCAAACACCCTAGCTTAAACACACATGGACCACACACTCAGACGTAACATCCTGTATTCAGCTACCCTCCCCATTCCCCCATTGGTCCATCACTACACCATTTTTGCCGTGGTGACATCATCGTCAATCAACTCTCGACCAATCAGAACTCAGGAATGGGCAGGAGACCCAAAACTTTGTCTCTTTGCTCTGCGGGACTAAAACTCAGAGATTCCTGTATAGACTCTCGAACAGTAAATAAAAAGGTGTTCCATTGGTTTTATTTGCTTTTTGCGAGTCTATACAGGAATCTCTTAGTTTTAGTCCCGCAGAGCTTGTATTCGGGCATACCGTTCGAGGTCCATTAAAGGTTTTAAAGGAGAACATTTTAAACATTGAATCAAGTCCTAAGACTAATGTGCTAACTTATGTTAGTCAATTCCGAGAGCGCCTACATAACCCTTACACGGCAAAGAATTCACTAGGAGTTGTACAGAAAGGCATGGAATTTAGCAATGATAAGAAAGCTGTTTTCCGTTCATATCAATCTGGTGACAAAGTTTTGGTTCTCCTGCCCGTTCCTGAGTTCTGATTGGTCGTGAGTTGATCGACGATGATGTCACCACGGCAAAGATGGTGTAGTGATGGACCAATGTGATGGTAGCTGAATACAGGAAGTGGGGGGAAAAAAAACAAAACATACGGACACACACATGAGGACGTAACAGTGGCCCAACACCATATGTTGGCATGACCATTTTACCACTACCTTTACATTTCATGTACATTTTGCATAATTTTATCACAAGCTGAAATTATTTCACCGTTCAAAATATTTTTACGTGGAATCTAAGATGCTGAAATAAACCCACAAAAACAATATCAGTGCAGCTTTATGAGACTTAATTCTTTTATGGACTGAAAAAAGAGAATTAGTGACTGGTCCTTGAACTGATCAAATTGCTTAAAATCTTTTTTAAATTGCTTAAAAAAATGTTTTATGTACATTACTGATTCAGGTGTTTTATTCTTTTATTCTTTGCATTTCTTATCTTATATCTTTCTTTGATAATTTAAAGAACTAGTTTATCAACATGATAAACTGGATCCCTGACTCGGTTCGACCATTTTCCTTAATGGGAACAATATTAGAACAAGGTTTATAAGGAGATTATACCTAAAATGGCTCTTCTGGTTCTTCTAATGGACTTGAGTAGGGAAAGTACAAAATGTGGAAATTTAATGCATGAATAGAATTTAAGATGCATGAAGCTTTGATTCCAGGAATGCTGAACTAGGCCAACCACAGGTGTGTTAATTGAAAGATACATTGCCATAGAAACCCACATGAAAGTTATTGTTTGCTCTCTGTGCAGATGTCTTTTTTTTCCATGAAAAGGGCAACGTGGATTAGATTCCATGTCCTCATTAGAAAGAGCTGTCACAGATTAATTTGCAACAGGACCGGAATGGATCGGAGCAGTTCTGCAGCTGTATGTGATCTTTAACTTCTGAAACGCACATATGAAATCTATCATCACAGCCAGACTCAGCCAGAGAGGGCTGTTGGCTGATTTTCAAAGGCACAAGACCAGCGTCATCAAGTGGGATATTGAAGTTGTCGCATCCCAATTAGCAGTGTAATATGGAGGTTTTATTATTTTAGTGCTCTGCTTTTTCACATGCTAAAAGGGATCATTAGAAAAACTACACTGAGGCTCTTTGCCATTGTTTTCACTTTTTACATTTAGTAACGTTTTCCTGCTAATTGTTCTGTCAAAATGCTCTACAAACAAAAGGCTACAATAGGTCACAGAATGTAAATACTCTTAAATAGCAAAGCTATGATTCAAGAGTAATTTTGGAAGTTAAATTAACCATAAAGTCATTAGTCTTATTGATTATGAACTAAAATGACAAAAAAGGTGCTGAAACTAGATAAGAGTAATTGTAATGGACAAAGGAGCAGTCATACATTATACACTTATAGTATTTTCATAATGTCTTCTCTTTTTAAACCCCCTAATGACCTTAAATACATTTCGGAAATTGTAATTTTCTTAATTTGTTTCTTAGAATATTGCATTGTCCAATAGCATTACACAAGGGAGGTAGTCCCATAACATGACAATATGAAATCCTAGTTTTAGTTGGTTACAATGCAAAAGATATTTTACAGAGGTTTAAGTTAAATTGAATATGGACTCATTTTATATTAACAGTATAAATGTTTTCTCTGCATAGCTGCAAAGATGTTTTCAGCACATCCCCTAAAAAAACAGCAGGTATGAACTTAGTGCAGTATGAAGCTATTTGTGGCGTCTCTTGTATTGATCTTTCACATGTGACCAAAGCTATTTTAGGAGTGATTTCAGTACCTCTTACTGAGGACTCCTTTTGATTATACTAGGGAAATAGAATTTTATCACACAGGGTGCTTTGGTATGGAGTGATTGCAGGTTACCATGATTGAAAAGCAGAATCCGGTTTAAATATGAAAAAGTCCAAGCCGTTGAAATGATCAAAGTCACGGCTAAAAAAACTTTCATTCAGAATCCTCCCTTCCATTTCCAGTTGAGTACAATATCCTGAGACTATCAGCAGACCTACAAATAAAACAGAAGTGTTTATTCACTCCTCACCATTGCTTAATTTATTACAGACAAATGGTCCTCCCTGGGGGATGTAAAGTGCAGTATGTATTGTGTGTCTGGGATAATTGTGTAAAAAATGGTTCATGTCTAATATAAAGGCTTGAGAACTAGTGCTACAGGAGAGCCTGCAGTACCACATCAGCTTTATCTTGGTAGCCTCGCACAGTGAAGGCAGCTGACAGTATTTAGATGAATACATTTCCAAAAAGGAAGGAAAAAAACTTCATACACAGGAAATGTGGAATGTTAGGCCCACTGTTATGTAAAAAATGCCACAGAATATTTCTGTTAGACACTTTATTTTCGCTACAAAAATAGGATGTCTTCGAGGCAGGCACTTACTGTAGTCTCACTCTGAGGTGTAATCCAAATAATTCTTTGTTTTCTTCTTTTCCAATGTGTCGAGAAGGTCTTCTGTCCTTCCTTATACTAGAATCACAAAGGAAGAATTTGTTAGTTCAGACAGCATTTTATGTAACAAGGTCTGTGTCAGTTTTCCGAAAGCATACATACAGTATGTTAGGTTTGGTAAGGCAGAAAGTCCAAGGTCTAGGCTTGTCCGTAAGTCTGGTGTCTCCCTTCATCACAGGCATATTAGGAGCAGACATCTGTTTCCTGTCCTCTGACCAGTGAGATTATAAAGCAAAGTACTGTTAATGTTTCTGTTGTAGTATGTCCTTCTCGGTAAACCATGAGAGCTATTGAAAGTTGCAATTTGGGTCATTTCAATCTCTCCCATATCTTTTCATGCTTAACCCAATTTCTTTGCTTCATTTTACATCGTGACCAAGATTCTGTAGATGAAAATGTTGTATAAGATTAATTATATAAAGGTTATAAAAAGCCCATCTTCCCTTCACATTGTCACATACCTGAGAACCCAACCTTCTTTAATGCATAAGCAGTAAAAAATGTGTAAAGTTCATTCTATGTAACAGATCTCATCTGGTGGCACAAGAATCAGAATTGGTGTATCAAAAACTATTTATCTTGTTTTTTCAAATATCACTCGCCTCTCTAGTAGTTTCGCCAGTGAGGAATCTGAATGACACTGTTGTCTAAATTGTCTTATAAAAAATGTTCAGTCTTATATGTTTTCTCGTCAGAGTACAATGTGTGATTGAAGCAACTTTTTTATTATTCTACAAATGCATGTGTATAAAGAGGTTTTAAAGACGACCATACATTCCTTTTAGTTATTTATCTACTCCTTTTTTGCAAGCTCTTCTCTGTTCAGCTGCTTGTAAAGCACTCCTATGACTCATTCATGTATTCTATAATGTATTTTTCAGTCCTCAGTTAAAATATGCTCTAACATCAGTAAGATTGTAGATGAAATAAAAATAAATCTACTCTTTAGATTTTGTTATATATATAGAGAGAGAGAGAAGATAAAAGGTTATTTTACATTTAAGCCTTGAGGGAACTGAGAAATTTCCAATATGACTAAAAGCACTGTCTCAAACAGCAGGTGGTTCTTTAAGGACTGAATTTAATTAAGACTTGAAGCCCTCATCCTCATTGCACACTTGGAGGTATTCAGAACATATTTAATTGCCATTGAATCAGCTTACCTGTTCAACTACAAAAATACACATCTGATTACTGATGACACCATTATGTCTCTTTATCTGTAAGCAGGCTGTGTTTTCTGCCGTTAGGTCAAGGTTTGCGCTAAAGGTCTGTCATTATTTTTCAGTGCCTTTTCTTTAATGGTGTACTGCTAGTTACGTTTCACCTTTCTTTCACCCACCAGTTCTTCATCCTGTTAACATGGTGCTTTAAAATTGTGTTGCAAAAAGTCTGGTCCAAACTTTTTGTGACACACCAAGTGATTTTTTAAATCACCGGCACCGATGCTGCAAGAAATAATTTATTTTGAACTGAAACAATAGACGATAAGGGGTATTTGACTTCACTTTTCGAGCTAGAATTTCAGTGTGAAATGTGAGCTTGTTTTAACTAACAGAACTGTTTAATAGAATGTTCAATGCTGGGAAGCAGCTACAGAAGCTTCTAATCGTCACCTTGTAAACACAATCGCTTCTCGTTCTTCGGCACACTGGAGACCATGCACTTTTCAGGACCATCATGTTACAAATGTAGGCTCGAATTATAAAACCAATGCTTTCGCAGCATGAGTGATCAGTAGGGGACTTTCTGAATGTTTATCCAGCATGGTCACTGCACCTGTGCGTACAGTATCTAGTAATGAGGCTGTCTGAAGAAGCTGCTGTACCGTGACTGTGCAAGCAGCGACCTATATAAAAACACTTTTGAATTTTGCCATCCTCCATTATAAATGTCGTGACAATAACCTTGAATAACTCTCAATGTTGTCAAAGATTTATTCAGAGAAAGTTAGATGGGTCAGTTATGTGTGGCACTGTATGATAAGCTGTTATCATTTATCAAGAACATAAGGTGGGTAGTGTGCATGCAAGGAAGCTTGCCTTTAAAGCTGTGCACTATATCCTGCAGTGTAATTTGTTGATGTTTTCGATGTATTGTATACCTGTGGACTCTCATCTTATAACAACTGCATTCTTCAGTAAGTTAACATTGTACTGCAAAATGTATTTGATGACGTGCAGCACATACTGTACCAAACCATAGTGTACAGTATGAAAGACCTTTCAGGTCTTGTACAGCTACATGTAAACATGTAAGTTTTTCATGTTTAGTTAGCAGACATCATTTGTTCCCTTCTTGGCCAAACAGGCAAAATCCTATTCTAGCTAATGAACTGTATTACTCTCTTTACTCTCTTTACTCTGATGCTTAGAGAACCATCTTTGTTTTGGAGGAAATCTAGTCATTTCACTACAGTACATTACAGGTAAAACTGAAGTACTAGTTGCATACAGGGATCATAGAAAATAAAGTGGGGGAAAATCTCATTGATCTAGCTGTTTTCTTTATGTCATGTGAACAGGATGTAATAAATTCCTTGAAAACTTCCCTTTCTAATAAATGCTGTCAGTATTAAACAATCTTCTAGTTCGTCTGCTGGGGATCCTCTAACCCAGCAGTAAATAGAAAGCTATGCCAAAAATGTAAATCGTCAAGCAGATGGAAGCCTATGGACTTCCAGGGCATGTGTGACCTCAGTCCAATCTGTACTTTTTCCAAGCTTGTCTGAGAAGCAGACATCTGTTGAGACTGAGAGAATGCATCTTTGCTCTTTGGAGGGAATTGCACTGAATGGCAGAAGCAAATGTTTTCTAGAGAACTGAATTTAGAACTATTTTCCTACAGAAGGGATTTTAAGTGTTAACTCTTGTCTATCATTTTGTGCATCCCTCTAGAACTGAAAGATCTATTTTCCCCATATTGAGCAACCGGTTACCCTATGCTCGTCAACAGTGGGCTTAGGAGTGCTGACATGAACATACCCTTAGCCTGTGATGTTTGAATTGCCAGGGTATCTTTTCTGTTGATGCTGCAGGACAGAAATGCAAACATTTGTTCCTTTTAGGCAGGACAGGCACTGTTCTCATTTCTCATATCTAAGTCCAGGTTCATGTACAGTTTAAATAAATTAGACATTCCTAAACATCGTGTTTTGTTAAAGGTATGCCAAGCCTCATTCATAGCTTCACTTAGTGGTGAACACGTTTTAAGTAAAAATGTATTTACATATTTTGTTAAACATTGCTAAGAAATTTATCTTTTTGATTCAATGTTTAACATCTCTATAGCCTATGAAATCCTTTGATCGAGTAGTGAAAAGACATATACTATCTATCATTTTCCCTTGCTGCATTACTAGAGTTTCAATTCTTTTATACTGGTCTCCAGCCAGTGTTGCTTTGAATTGGATTATGCTTCTATATCCGTAAGACGAGGGTTGTTCCAGTTTACTGTAGCCAGTAGCAAACCTTGAATTGTCACAAGTGATATTTGTGTTTGTGATGAAAATTATTCCTGGCATTTGCTCTGAAACTACCACCATGCTGACAGACCTTCCCAAAATGGGCATGGTTAGAAACCATGATTTCTACATTTTAATCAAAGCTAGATCACATAGTGGCCTTGCTTTTTTGGTTGTTGTATCATTCATGTTCCTTCGATAACATTCAGTATGGGAATCTTTAGAACTGCAAGCTACTGCTCCTTGCTTTAGCTTTATAATATTAGCTAGATAACTGCAAATAGGTTTTTGAGTTCATATATCCTATAAAATTTTAGTGTTATAGGATAAAGGTTTTGTCAAGCAGGTGATGATTCATGCTCACTGCAAATGTGAGGTGTAAATGGGATTTTAGTGTGGTAAAACCAGACCAGTTTCAAGTCAATCAGTATAGCAGTATCTACAGTACCAAGCAGCGGTTGGGTAAGCATGTTGGTGGTCTTACAGCCATATTGGTTTAAGCAGAAGCTCCTTTTCAGCATTATTCATATCAGCACCACAGTGGTGTCTGCCAAGCTTGGAGTTGGAAGTTTTGAGGAGATGTAGACAGCATTACCGGGAGCATTTACCGGTGCATGTGAAGTGCTGTCCTGATGCAGGTCTGGCTGTGATGAAAGTGTCCAGTTAAATGATACAGCAGTTTCTATCACCATGATGGTTTGACTTTTGTAAACACAATGGTAGTCAGGCAGACATTGGGCTTTATGCAGGACCTCCATTTAGCCACATGTTAACTATACTGTCACCAGAATGATACAGATCAAGTATTTGCTCAAGAACAGCTTGCTTTACAGCATGTGTAGAAACAAGAAACGAATGACAGTACAGCAGCCTAATGACTTTCTGTTGACTCTCAATTCAGTTGCTATCATAGTTCCCAAGACAGAAGCAGCTTGAGTAGTGAGAATAAAATCCTCACTAGAATGATACCATGTTAGGAGTTAATTGAAAAATACTGTATTTTTTTTTAAAACATCTGGAGTTAGTTACAGTTTATGCATCTGTTGTGAAGGAATATAAGTCAGGCATCTATTTTGGTTTATGCAGGAACCCTGTTTTCATATATATAGGGTTACCCCAGAAATGCAGCTGTGAAGTTGATACTGTCCATGTACATTTGACAAAACAATTTTATTAGACATGTACTGGAAAGCTTCAATTATTTATATTAAGGTTGCTGCTGGAAGAGGTGTTAGTGGGGCCAGTAGGGGGCGCTTACCCTGCAGTCTGTGTGGGTCCTAATGCCCCAGTACAGTGACGGGGACACTATACTGTAAACAGGCGCCGTCCTTCGGATGAGACGTAAAACCGAGGCCCTGACTCTCTGTGGTCATTAAAAATCCCAGGGCGTTTCTCGAAAAGAGTAGGGGTATAACCCCAGCGTCCTGGCCAAATTTCCCATTGGCCCTTACCAATCATGGTGGTGGAGAGGAGTCCCCATTACCTGTAAAGCACTTTGAGTGGAGTGTCCAGAAAAGTGCTATAGAAGTGTAAGCAATTATTATAATTATTATCATTTTATTCACTAGAACAATATGGTCACAACATGCTAGGATGAAAATGTGCGGTAAACTTACAAGAGAGTTTAAAAAATAGTTTAATAAAATCTTTAATGTTCTTAATTAGTGAATAACCTCATGTCAGATAAAAGGCATTAGCACTCATATCTGTAATTCCATTGATACACTTTGTGTACTTAAAGGTCCTAGAAACACCCCATCTTTTTTAGGTTTTTATTTGATTTTGCCTCAGCTCCTTCTCCACTTGGTGTTCTCTGGCAGTTTTATGGGAAAAGCTGCTAATTTATTTGAGCACCGTGGGACAAGTGGCATACCATGTTTATTTTTTAAACAGCAGATCCAACAATCAGGAACTGCCTGCAGGAGAGAGGAGGGTGTTGGGGGTGGAAGATAGACGACCTAGAAAAAAAAGGGGGGGGGATAGAAATTGCCATGTGGCCCTTCTTCATTCTTCAAGTGCCTGTTCATAGCAACAAATGGCTGGCTGTCCTTTCGGGACAGGAAAGCTGATTCCCTCTGGGACAAAGAGAAGGGGTGGGGACAAAGTGGATTCACCCAGGCCTCATGAATTATTCAGCAGATGCCGCTTTGATTGGAATCAGCTGGAGGAAGCAGCTTGTCCAATGTAATCACAGACTGGTGTGGTGCTCTGGAGCTGTGAGCAAGCCCAGACAAGTCGCAACTCCGCTCTGCAAGCTCAGGCAAATGTAGGGCAGGCTGCGGCTGCCGCCGCCGCCACCACCGCTGCTACAGCAACGCTTCCATATCTGCCAACCGGTCCTGCAGGGAAAACAGGAGACATGTAACCTTTGGGGGAATCTCTGTGAGTGTGTGTGGAGGGGACTTCCACATTTAAGGATATACAAATGCATTCCTGTTGGAAAATGAAGCTTCAGGTAAGAGTGCTCACCAGTGTTATTGACAGCAGGGAATTGAGCTGTGTGCCTACAGAACCAAGACTTGCATCCTCAGGTGCCGTGGAATATGAATGTACTGTAACCATGGATGCTGTGCAAAGGCCTGCCTGTTCCATCTGTCACTTACAGTACCGACGAGCACAGCTCGCAGTTCTCGGCTTGGTCACTTCTTCTTTTGCCAAAGTCAGTTGTTCAAAATGATTAATCAAGTGAGATTGCTAGTCATCTGTGAGGTCAAACAAAAAGGTTTGGTCCATTCTGACGTACGGTCCCATAAATGTTTTGCGTTTGCTCTGTGACTGGCTGTTTTGTTTGTGGGTCCAGATTAGCACGACATCTGTTAACAGAGACATGCAAAACATTGACCCACTTCTTTTTTTTTTCTCCCCTTTCTATGGTTGTTTTTTTTTTTTTTAGACTTAAAAGCCCGGACCTGGTGAAATGGTGCATGAAACCTTTGAAACGAGATGTGCTGATATAAAAGAGGAGCTTTTGTGTGGGAGACTATCATGAGCGGTCATAGAGAGGGACCGATTATACTTTATACTACTCTTGTGATCTGAAAACAAATATTGTTTTCATTCAGAAGCATAAAAACGTGGGTGCTGTCTGATTTTTTTTTTAAGTAATGTGGTCATTTATACCAGAAATGTGTCCAGTATTGTTTATTCCAATCCTGTTTAAAAATGAAGTTTGAATTGTCTGTGGTATTCTGACGTGAACTGACATTAATGATATCTGCATTACACTCACTTTATTCTGTTGTCTTCCTAAGATTCGAATATTGCTTCAAGGTCTGTCACCGGGGCTCCTCGAATCTTCTTAAGTGCGAATGTTATTATGAGCTTTCGGTGACAGATAATCAGCTTTTAGCCTGAAACGCTACTGAGCTGTCTGAGAAAGAAACATCCGAACAAGAGGAGAGCCGAAGGAGCAGAATACATCACAAAGGGCACAACTTATGCCTTTGCCTCTGCTCTTGTTTTTTTTTTCAAGAAGAAAGTAGGTAGCTGAGCTTAGAGATTGATTTGTAATTTCAATCCAAGTTTTAGCAAATCACATCACTGCTCAAAATCGGTGGCTTTGTGTGAAATCCCTTGGCATAAGATTAATGGTCACGTGCAAGACTGGGATTTAAATGTAAAATCTGCCAGAATGGTGGCAATAGGGGACGGTACTCCAGATGGAATCTCCAGTATCCTAGGTTTATCTGTATTTATTAACTTTGCATTGTAAACGTACACAAATAAGCATACTCAGATGGAGCCTCATAGGAATTTGTTTGCCAATTTTCTTCCTAGTATTATTGTGATTACTAGCACCTAGTAAATAGATTCTGAATACACTCCATTTACAGCACTTTTAAACAAGTCACTACCTATAGTAAGGGCAAACTCCTGCCTGCCACCATGTGGTATTGAAATATTTACAACAAATACAACAAATACAATAGGCTGAACACAACTCATTTCCCAAGTTTCAATGCCAGTGTTGAATGTTTTTTGACTGAAACAAACAATACCGAAAAAACATCTCTCAAGAATATTTACTTGTGTTAGTTCAAACTTGATACCTTTTTTTAAAGGGATAAACTAGTTCACATCGTTTGAAATTTGCTCTTAGAAGTTTTATTTTTTTAAAGTAATGTTTGTTTAAAATTCTTCATCTTTCTTCAACTTATATTACTTTAAAAATAACTAACTATTATACATATTTAAACCAAGGCTTTAGACTTATTAAAAACACTTAACACAGAGTTTCCAAAGCAGTTTTAAAGTGACATACGTGACCGGACAATTGTTATAATGCAAAAGAGACCACCTGTACTCTAAAACAGTACAAAATCGGTAAAGACCTTTTTGATTAAAAATTAACATCCAACTCAAAATTTAAGAATGTATTAGATTTAGTTAATATACTGTAGTGCGTTTGTGTGTCAATATACATTGTAACAAGTAATAGGTTTATTCCATGCTGAAAAAAATGAAGAAAGAGAACACAACGTTTCGGCCGTGGAGCCTTCTTCAAGGCTCCACGGCCGAAACGTTGTGTTCTCTTTCTTCTTTTTTTCAGCATGGAATAAACCTATTACTTGTTCCTTTGCAGCCTACGCATGCTGATGTGTTTTCAAGTACAAGGATAATTTTGTGTGGTATAATATAAAATTCAAATCAAATCAAAACAGGATATGCCTATTAAAAGCAATGTACATGACAAGTATGCACTACACAGCCCTTTAAAAAAACACTCTGTTATTTGCAAGAGAAATACAGTGGTTTCCAACATCGCTGGAATAGCATGTTGCTTTTGCCTCAAAATTATTAATCTGCTTCCCAAGGTCTAATGTACTGACTAGCAGTCACAGAGGTTTTTCCATGCTAGTGCAATTTAACATTCTTTTCAGAGAAATAAATAATTTTATATTTAGGAGTGTTTGTAATATCGCTGCATTAAAGGTCAGGTAATTGAACCTTGTGATCTTCATTCAGTTCAATGAAACATTTAGACTCCAGGATCTTCTGTGTTTATATTGAAATAGCTTAACAATCATAAGTGAAAATGTGTGCTCTTTATTTAGGATTGTCTTTTTCACAGTAGTAAATGAGTGAGGCGTTCTTGAGAGGCCAGATAACGCACAACCTTAACTTATTGGGCCTCCTTCAACCCAGCCTTCCTGATTTACAGGTCAGCAATATACTGTTTAGGTTAGAAACATCAACAGACCTTGCAGCTTCTGTATTAGAAGCAAGTATAACAAAACGTCTCAATAAGTGTTTGATTTTGCATCTGTTTATTGCTAATGTTTTCAATCACCACGTCCATACACACAAGCCTTCGTATTTAACCCTTTTAATATTATTCTCTTTTTGGATTCACATTAACAGCCAAAGAAAATGCTTTAGAACCCACCTGTCAGCTCTTTGTATATTACTACACTCTTGTTATTCTAGACAATTTCAAAATCATTACAAACTTCGCTTTCTGTGATTCTTGAAGAGAAAAAAGATATGATAATATTGTACAGTTCATTTTGAGGCAAGGAATATAAAAAACATGTTTTGAGATTAGTTTTTGCTGAACTTCGAATTCTGATGTAAAACCAGAAAGCGTAGTAAAAAATATTGTATGTGCTTACTGTTGCTACTTCTGCATTTTTGTCTACTTCTGTGGTAAGTACAACAGTCTGTAAAATGTCAGAAGATGCCTCTTTTCTGGACCACAAGAACATTACTAAGACTTAATGTAATGGATTGCAACATGCTAATAGCACAGTTCCTCGGAGCCCTGCGTCCTTCACAGCAGGATTCATTCTTTTTTCTGTTTTAAAATACTGCTCTGCAAATGAATCTTTTAACGTTTGAAATAGTGTCTCTTATTATCTATACACTTTCTCTCCTACAATGAGTAGAGATCCACCCATGTTTAAAAAAAACCCATAACCTGACTTCCATTTCTTGAAGATTGCAGGTGCAGTTCTAGCCTTAATTGTACAGTAGGTACTGCATTTTGGCAGTTTCCTGTGCAACATGTGGATGCAATCTGTTGTGGTAGTTGACCACGGATTTTTCGGATTGCTGAAACCCATGTGTGGTGTTCCTGCTGATGAAAAGAGAAGGATTTCCTGCAGTGTGCTGAAGGAAGGGTATTTATGGTATGATTTGGTGGATGTGTGGTTTGCCGAGTTAATGGCTGTCGTACGATTTAAACATTCTGCTAAAACAACTGCATACTGTGTCCGTTGGCTTTAATGAGGTTATGGGACCCAAATAGGTGTTGTTAGAAAAAGTCTTTGCAGCTTTATTATCATATTTAATTATATAATTATAATAACTTAAAGTAGTAAGAACTCCCTTTTAGTGACTTTCCCTCCTTTTACTCCCCAACGTGAAGTACCGGATTAGAGTTCAGACACATCTGTACGCTATCAGTAGAAGACAAAATCCCTGGAAGCTAATGAAATCCATGCTCCAATGATGTCTAGACTGTAGGACTCTACATGCTTTCCTTTTCTGGTCAAACCACTTGGGAGCCTGTGAGTAGCCTTTGTAGTGTTATTGTCTCAAGACTGTTTGCTGTAGACAGTAAGTGTCACAATTCCTGTACATTAGGCTCTAGCCTTTTGCTGTGTGAACCACGCAGGACCCCTGCTCTCTAAAAGGAGGGCATTCCAATAAACAACAAAGATTATTTTAAAGAAGACCATTACCCATAAGAAAACAGTTTCTAGAATCAGTTTCCTCATCTCCATTGCTTTTATAATCATTTAAATTTCAGTAATTAACTTAAACACCATGCCAGACCTAATGAAGTTCTGATGAACAGCTTAAAAACAAAGCTGGTTACTTTATATTGAATATTTTTTTATAAATAATATGAATCTAAATAATATAATCCCAATTTGCATACTCTGTGGTACTCAGCAGTTTTATCACTATCAATTCTGTTTCAAAAGACAATCCAACAGCAACAACAAAATGATTGTGCTGCCATGAAGGGAAATGTTATTAAATGAAAAGTAAGACCACATTCAAACACAGTTATCTCTTGCCACAAATTTTATTTGATTTAGCTCAGAACCATTTTGGTGTAAAGCTCAGCAATATCTCATTATTACATATACTGTATATGCCCAACATGGAGTTTATTCAGACTTGTTGCAAACTCCGTAGTGTGTGACAGGCGATTTAAAGATTGGAGGAACAGCGTATTTCTCATTGACATCACTGCCAGCCTGCAGGTGCCTAGCAAGTTACTGGAGTCACTGTTTACTGGGAAGTTTAGAGAGCATTGACCATCTATTTCCTGCTTTATCCTGGTGACCTAAGAACTGCTACAAAGGAGAGGAGGCCATTCTGTTTATTGAGTTAATTGGTTAGTTGATCCAACAACCTCACGCTCCCATTTCTTGAAAAAAGCCGGGGTATCGGCTTCAGCAACATGACTGCATAGCTTATTCCATATCCCCACAACCCCATGGGAATAAGGATTGACATTCTGATAGCCAAATTGCAATTTTAATAAGCTTATGGGATTGGTTTGGATACTGTAGATATGGCTGGGGGACCCTTAATGTAGCGGTGTCTGCCCTCCCCAAGGCAGCAAAGCATTGTTTACGTTTCTCACAGGAGAATTGGTTAGAAAAGGAAGGATTCTGGGTTGGCCAATTCATAGAACCCCTCACAGATGTCAGGCATTTACTTTCAGGATATGTTTTACCAATAAATCAAATTGTGTTACAAAAATAACTTGGAAATGACTGTTTAATGCCTGTAATGACGTTTATACAACTTGATGTGCTGTGCTTAAAGTAAACTTATAGAGTTTCTTTGTATGGAATGCTACCTATAACTATAAAAAAAGTATCTACCAAAATAACTTGAGAGGTAAGAAAGGAATTACACATGATGTCTATATAATATTCTAGAGTAGAAAAAAATTGAAGGAAAATTGGAAGGAAATAGGCACATATTGATAGTCTGAAGTCTAAACATATGACTGCTTAAAATGTGAAATTATATAGCAAATGCGAGCAATAACAAAAACAAGTTAGTGGCAAATCAAGGTGAAATACACATCTTTCACTAAAATGAAATAGTACAGTGGTAGAATGCATGAAAATAAGCTAAATGTGAACCACAGCTGCATAGCAAAATAATGAAGTGGCCTTGTTCCCGACTGTGGTGTGACTTGTACATAGGTGATAAATTATTCCAGCATGCTAAATCAAGATTTTCAGTTCCACTAATGGTAGCAGGATAATGAAATTCCCCCAGAAAATGATTCCACTACAAGTGGAAAGTGCAGTGTAGGTGTGTACACTTTTATCTGTAACTGAATTAAATTTTAATCAATTGCTCATGTCTGTCAAAAAACATCAAATGTACACTCCTACAACTGCAAGTTCATCAGGAGACATTTAATCAAAAGTTTATTTCACCGAAAGATTGCATTTTCATATTTTTAATAACACCATAAAGAGGCTGGGTAACAGTGTTTAAATAGTGGAGCCCAAACTAAGTGGAAGACGATAACTATAATCTCAAGAGTCTTTAAACTTCTAGTGCAGAAAAAATGGGAGCAGTTTTAGGTCTTATGATAGATAGTCTATAGTCCATAGTCTAAGGCATTATTTAACATTTTATTTAAAATATTTTATGCAGCATTTTCAATTGTAGCATTTTTCTTTTTTAATAAATGCAAAATCTAAAAGCCTACACTTGATTTGTGTGTATTTTGTTACAGTAGAAGTTGATGATGCAAAGAGATTCTTATGACATGATACCTTTGTTTCTACCAGGATAGTGAGAGTGCTATTGATCTATAATAGCTGTTTAAATTGTGTGACAATAAGAAGGCAATGTTGGCAGTTACAAAAAGAGAAGCATGAATGTAACCAGTGAAGATTTGAAGATATGGGACTAAAATGTGTATTTTAGTTGTTTTGTTAGGAATTATCAGGAAGGGTTGACTAAAAAAGTCAACCGTAAAAAATACTGTTTTGTAAGCTTAAACTTCTTTGTGATTCCAGAACACAATATTTCAAATTCTTTGTAATGCTGGTGTTTTTTTGACCCAGTGAAGATAATTTAGTTTGATGTGGTGCAGCTTAGTGTACAGTATGTGCAGACCTACATTTGGGGTGTACGTTCTGATAGAACTTTCATAATTATTTGTGGCAGGTGTACATATATCCGAAAACTTAACATTCATTTATTACATCATTTTGTCTTTATCTCATTTTAAATTTTAGAGATGGTTTTTGTCCTAAATCAGTCCTGCTACAGAAAACACATTTTTATATTGAGTCACACAATCCATAAAAAAGATGAATGATGGAAGCTAAATGTGGTTTTATTTTAAGAAGGGGAGTGGGTGGATTCTTAGAGCAACAGAAAGCGACAAGGGGGATGAGAAGATACACGTTGTATCGGAGACATGATTTATGGATGGCCCTAAACCTGGACCAGAGACTCCCAGAAGGGGGCTTTCATTGTGTTTTGCAATAAGATGACATGAAGGACTACATATGGTTAGCAAGGTAAAAAGCAAGACCTCCAGACAGATGTAAAGCTTTTCGAGTTTTCTTCCAACTTTGTAATGTGCCAGGCAGCCTCAACGAAAGGACTCTTCTTCCAGGAAAATGGTGTGCTGTTTTTAACTTGGATCACTTTTGTGTACAGGCAGAAGGTCATCCTCAAGAAGAAGATCCATCAAGGAGATTTACCGTCTTTGTACCCTGCAGCAGGTGTGGCTCCTCCATAGTCTGTGGACAGTCACTGGAAGTAAATATTATTAGAGTCATGGTGGATCTGTGACCATGCTCTGTAGTAGTACATGGATTAGCCACCTGTTTACAGAAATAGTACACCAGGAATGACATGGAGTTCTTCATTTACACATTTCTGAAACAAGGGATCTCTATTTACTGTATGAATTTGTTCTATGAACTCAGTGTAAAGTATGCATGTATATAATCCATCAGCCTAAACATTGTCCTTAGCTCCTGTGTGCAATGTCATTTGGCAGATTTTATATGTGCCATAGAACTTGTTTTATGCACGTGTTTGGCACTTTACTCTGAGCATGGTCTTAACTGAAAGTGCTTTAAATTGGAGTGCATAGTTTTATTAGTGTTTGTAATAAGTTATCAGAGCTGATAGCAGAGCTACTTGTCTTTGGGGACCTCCTCCCTAAGGACTCTTATTAAGTGCATTCCTCTGAGTCCTCTTTAAAACAAGAAGCTTTTTCTCCTTTGTCTTAAAGTTTATGCTCGTCTCCATGCAAATTGTTTTTTGATTGGTATTTATTTTACAATTGCAATATTTGTCAACAGAGCTCTGTAATTGAAGAAGTATATTTGTATAGTTTGTGTCTTTCAAATATTTCATTTTGCTGTAGAAAGTGTCTGCTGTTTGCAGTTGCTTTTTTATTGTTGTTTCCCTCTACAAAATAGTTTCTGAAAGAACATTAAAACTGAATGTGTTTTCCCTGTACACAGCCACTTGAAGAATTTATGTGCAGCCATGAAAGGTAAAACCAGCTCTTTGGGCATGCTGTAGTTTTTGACTTTGGCACACACAAGCCTGGCTCTTCTGATGGCTTACTGAGGATTGTGATGCCACTGTGCATTTTGCATATCTATCAAAACTACCGGCCTTCTGGCATCAGTGACGGATTATAATGTGATTAATAGCTGGCGCTTTGTACGCTGACAGCGAAGTCGCCGAGACTGACCCTTTTCAGCATGTTTTGACTACATGACCTAAGAGGCCTTAACTGTAGGTGGAGTAAAACAATATACCAGCATGTTGTCATAACCTGAATCTAAAAATATTAGTTATAATTCTTTTACTCCATGAGACTTGAACATAGTTTTCTTTCTGAATTAAATCCAACACACTTTGAGTGTCATAATATTGTTGTTTATAAGCAATGAATGATTTCCTAGGGTCAAAATTATTTGTATTTATGTTATGCCAATCATATTATTAAACAATATACTGTAGTTAATTCACTTATTACTTATTTAATTATCCTTTATGTGTGTAATTTTAAAATGGGAGAGGGTCATTTCCTAATGGACAACGGTCACAAATATATCATCCATTGATTTTGTTTTGCATTTTGACATCAAACATCAACAGGTCTGAGTGCTCAGTTAGAGCACATCCCTAATGGCAGTCAATATAAGCAGTCATGTGTATCTGTGGATCTGTTCTTATGTGATTGGCTTCTCAGAAAACAGCCTAACTAAAAGGCTCAGAAGAAAGGGTAGATCTTGACTAACCAATTTTGCTTGCTCTTAGTGGTTGTGTTATACAGTAGATGACTTATAGTACTATTTCATAGTTGTACAGCAAATGGTTTTGTTTCTTTTTCAAACAACGCTGTTGAGCTTTTGGGACGAAGCAGAATATAGCTTACAGTCTTGTTACTGAACATTGATATAACTGCTTTTCACAACTGTCTTATGCTGTGTGTGACACCAGTGATGCTGACCTAGATATTTTGATCACGTCTTATACTTGTTACTAATCCTGGACTATTTAAATCCCATCAGAGTTCATTCTCACACAGGGAGACAAAACATTTCTTAGCTCCTGTATAGTTGGCTACTCTAAAGACATGTAGCCTTATAGGAAATTAATAGATATAAATAGGAAGCATGGACCTTGGGTGAAAGTACCACTCTTGATTATAAAGATCTGTGTAAAATGTGTAAGTGTAAGCCCTGGATGGTGTACATACTGTAGTTTTGGAGACAGAGAGCACCCTTGCCTTTGTTTCTCCTAACCATTAGTGTTTCACTACAGAGTTGGAGAACAGTGCACCTAGTTGAATTGTTTGGAAAGTACTGACTAAAGTGATGTAGGCTGAAATTTTCACTTTTAATTCAAAGAGCTTTATGACTGAATGTGTGGTAATTATTAGAGAATCAGATGTATCTGTCAGGTATCCTGATAGAGGAGCAGGTAAGTTTATAAATATCTTTAAGGACAACCTGAAGCCTTCCATAAAGTAAAGAATAATGGTTTATATTAAACATCACTGTTGTTTCCATGCTGGCTTATAATACTTTATTGCTTTATTTAATGCATATTTCTTAAATTGATGGTGATTAAATGTTTTTTTTCAATCCCGATATCCAGTGTTTTGAAGCATTACACTTTTAGAAGTTAGTTTTAACTTAACTTACAACAGTTTTAAGTTTTCAGAAAGAGCTGTTGAAACTTCAGGATACTCACAAGAACCTTTCACATATTATTTTCTTGCCAATTTATTGAATTAGTGTGGTTATTTGACATTGTACAGATTCCTACATGTGTGCAACAGGCTCTTTGTCAAATATTGCTGGGAGGATTTTTATACCACTATCCTCTGAAAGTTGCCAAAAAAAGTTCTGCATGATCAGGGCCAAATAGCATTGACAAATGGTAAACATTTAAAAGACAGCTGTTGTCAGCATGAATACAGGTTCCTCTGCCTTTATGTTCCCATTTTAGAACTGACTCTTAAAACCTGGGTTCATACCTTCTCTAAACTTGTCAGACAGTTCGGGTTTGTTCTCAAAATCAAGGCTTACATTATATTTTCTGAAAGAAACATCATGATAGAGGTGTTGCTTTAGCGCTTTGGAAATGGATATCTCCATGTTTAACATGAAACGAGTGTTATTTTACTAGTGTTACTGTAGTATCCCCAAAATTGGAAATGGAAAAGTCTTGACGTATGGTATTTCCATTCAGCCTCCTGTCCTGAAATCAATCAATAGACCTAATTATTTATTTAATGGCACATAAAGCAAGGAACCATTTTTCAAAGTCTTGTGTTTTACTGTGCTTGAAAGATTAATTTAGTTTGAGGCTGTAAGAAAATCTAAAGGATTCTAAATATTTTTTTACATATTTGCAGTAAGTAAATGAGGTATTTAATAAAAGAAAATCACTGAATCTCTCAAGGAATAATGTTAAGCACTCGCAAAGACTTGCATAACTTGCATAAATCTGGTTTATTTACACCATTAATTGTCAATTTTCTAATAACTAAAATCTTAGATGAATATCTGGGGGCTGATTTCTACTTATCCTGTTCAGAAAGTCATGTTTTTAATACTCTAAATAGCCCTAATGTCGATGAATGGATTAGAGTCGTCAACTCCCATCAGTTCCAGTGCATTCCCAATAACATAATACATTTCACTTGCTGAAAGACCCATGTGGGCACAAGTACTTGTAACACTGGGGTTCCTGTTTGTGTCTACTAATAGTGTTTTATCTTTCAGCTGCACAGGGTTTAATTGGTTGTTGGTAATGGTGTCCTAATTGAAAGGAAAGCCTGTTTTTTATCATCTTGGCCATTGGTGTTCCATCCACCATGCTTACTGGCTGACCTTCTTATGTTCCTACCATCTGCTGTTTGTTTTCCATAACTCCTTGGCTTGTGATGTGCGTGTTGCTTAAATACCTTGTTTATTTTATAATAAAAACAAATTAAGTGTTTATTGTATCAGATGAGCTGTTGCCTCTCAGACACTGCCGTTCATTGAAATTGCTTTATTAAATGTTGTTGTAGATGTGAACCTTGGTTGTTTTATGCTAATTACAATTCATTATCGGTTGAAAAAAATCTAAATTGCATTTCCTTGATTAAACACCATACAATATTTATAACTATAGGGAGACATATGCAATAATTTATTTATTAATACTTTTAAACAGAAATGTATTTTTGAAAAAGAAAGAACAGATACTGATTAAAGGATAAGATAAACCATATGGCTTTGTGCTTCATTTTGGTTTCTGGCACTAGATATCACTTTAGATGACAATCTTTGTGTCCAAGCTTGGGTTCACCAGCAGTTTAAACTGACTAAGTTTAGTTGGTATAAAGCCACAGAATTTAGCCTTGCATTTACTTCGTTGTTAGTCCTTGAATTTGAAAGTCTGGGATGTTTTTCCTCTGTCTAACCCCTTAGCCATTCAAATACAGAATCATCAAAATGCAAAGCAGATATAGTTTAAGTGTCAGAGAAGCCCACTCACAAGTATCAAGGAAAACTCACATCTATTAGGTAAAACTGCATACATCAGGTGTCCTCTGATTTATGACCATAATATGGATAAAATTCTGAAAAAATGGTGGCATCTTTAAATTGAGAACAAAAAAAAAGGTTAAAGGTTCTGAAAGCTTGCACATTATTCAATTGCTGCTTTTTCTTTTAGAGAAAAGGCCCTTGAGCTATGGTTGGAATAGCTGTATTTTTAGGCCCTTTATTTACAGGGCTAAATGAGGATGTGTACTAGTTTTTCAGATAATATTCTCAGATATTGCAGAGCTTTGAAGTAAATGGCAAAAATATGCAAACTAATGAAAGCATTCAGGTTAATTTACAAAATTGCTCTCGAGATTTATAGTCATGACTGCTCTGAAAAGATTGAAAGACCAAAACCATTACAGGCACATGGAATGCTTTGAAAATAGGTATTTAAAATCCTTCTCCAGAGAAATCTGCAGTGGACAGCAGGAAGCAGTGTTTGTCCGGGGAAAACAAAGTGAAAGTAAATGTATAGATTGTAAACTAAGAAAAAAACCTAGTTTGTATGAAACCAACCTGAAATGAGGGTTGGCAGAGGAATAGATGGCTTTAAATTGAAGAATGAACCAAGTTAGTTTCATGTGAAAGCAGAAAGACTACTGAGCACAGCCTATACAGTAGATGTAGAATAAAGACCTGTTATTATGTAAGCACTAAATACTTTGCATTTGGACAGACCATCCTTTTAATTTCTTGATCAATTCTTGTTTTGTGTTTCAGGCATTTAGGACCATAGGTTTGTCTTCATAAAGGGAAGAGATTGGGCAAAATTAGTTAAACAAAATATAAAACTGCCTGATTGGATATAAACATTTTCATTTAACTTCTTACTTTTAAACATTTAGAATATTTGCTATTAAAAAGTAAAATATTCAATAATATATATAGTAAAATTTTAGGCTTCCTAGACTTGTGTCTTTTAACTTTTTCTATGCATTCACATTGTCCTAACAGTAATATTTCAGTGGGAAGAAAACAGTTACTCATCTTACCTCTTTCTCTTACAGAATGAGAAGCAGCTGGGACACTCTGCAAGCCGGTCAAGTAATATTTCAAAGGTATGTAACCTTTAAGTAGTCACAACTCAAAAACAGTACATGTAATGTTTAAGTCTGTAAGAACTGTAATCCAATTACTGTGTAGGCCTCTTAAAGTGATCAAAGAATAAAACCTCGGAAAAGTGCTATATTGGTCTCATTCATCAAATAAGTGGTCAGTTATTACTTGACAATTAAGCTGAAGGGAAAATCCTGAGAGTTATTACAGGCTGCTCCAGTTTCACCCATAGTCCAAAAGCATGCTGGTAGGCTTTTTGGCTTCTGGGAAAATTGGCCATGATGTGAGATAGGGGAGTTTGTTTGCCATATGTACATATACAATGGGATTCTTACTAAAGGCTGTTCTCTCAGGACATGCACAGTACAGCAGACAACTCAGTACAACAGATAACACCACGCAATGTGGTGTGAGTGTGTGCCTGTCAGTGTCTGCCCTTCAGTATGTCATTTGCCCGTTGCTTGCTGGGATAGACTATGGCTCTTTTGTGACCCAGCGCTGACTAAAGGGATAAGAAGGTGGATGGTTGAAAAAACCCCAACACCTTCTGCAAAGACTAGATTTTTTTGGGGTGAGGAATCGGCTCTCCCAGATAATTGGGCTTTCGTTGAATAAATGTTGTCATATTTCTTTACATTTGAGTCGGGAAAAGCAAAGGAATATGCAGCAAAGCAGTAAGTACTGTTTCTACAGTTAAAAACTAAATGTAATACATTTGATTGGCAATATAGAGGGTAAATGTTGTCTGTAGTCCTTGTTTGTGTGGTGTGCTGTAAAATTTAATTTAAAATTTATTCATGGTTATGAATGCTTTGAAGTCTATATTTAGTCTACAAGACTGGAGCCCACTCTCAAGGTAACACCTTTGTTTTCATAGTATATCAGTGCCTTTTTAGTAAATGTGCAGTATGTCTTAGGACCATGAGCCAGACGCAGTAAAAATACACTTCAGTGGCTTGGTTTTAGCATATTAAAAGGCCTAGTGAAAAAGTTGCCTCTAACCTTCTACTTTATTTTTGTTTTTCATATCGAGGTTCCTTAATTCTCAAATGCCAGCTTTTAATACCTCCCTTTCATGTTAAAAAATAACCTTCAACAGCATGGGAAAAATCAAAAGAGCTGAAAAAGGAAAATGTGATAAGAAGAGACTTTCCCTCAAGGCTACATCTGTCTCCTAAGGCAGCTTTAGCGAAGTCCATTTCGGTGTATGTGTGAGCCTCTTAGCAGATAAACCATTTACTTGATGTTAGAGTCAACCTCACTAGTAATAGTTTCCTGCACTTCCACTGGTGCATATGTACAGTGTAGTGACATTATGCACTAAGTACCTGCTAGAACAGTGTTGTGCTGTGTATTTCATCCAGACCTTGGCAGAGGATTGAGCAGTTTGGCAGGCTATGGCTGGTAATCACTGTGGCTGACAGTCAAAGATAAACAGCAGGTCTGTATAGTCTTTGCCAGAAAACATTGATACATTGTAAACCTCAAGAGGCAAGTATAAATTTAGATGAAAAAAATAAAGTTTTGCTGGGGGGGGGGGTAGGAGTTTTTTCTTCTTCCATATTTTAGAGTTATTTATTTTTTCTGAATGGGTTTTAAAAGAAATGGACCCCTTAAACTCGTTTTTCAGAGTGGACTATAAAATTAATTGTTGCGGAAGTTGTTTTTTTTTAGTTGAAATGAATTTCATGTATGGCCTTCATGGTCTCAGGACAGTGATTTTGCTCTGCATGTTTGCACCACTTCATACTCTGCAGTTGACCTTGTCTGTGGGAAATTGGCTAGTTTAAAAAATAAAGCTGTTGCAGTTGTTATCCATTTAGTGTTGGTCTCAGGACTGACTTCAACTATTTGCTTTTGCAGGAAGCTCTGAGGTCAGTTGTCTTCCTAATTTTAATCTTGATATCTGACAACAAATATTTCCCAATGACAGGCAGCACTGAAACCATTGATATGAAGAGACTGAGATCTCTCTCTGATTTTGTACCAAGGACTTAATGCATTTTTCTCTGCTTTTTTAAACCACATAAAGAGGGATTTGAGGGTTTAAGTCACTTCTGCCCTCCAATGCATTCTGGGCAATGTGGATGTATTGTCAGGGGGCTGACGTTAACCTGTGTAGAGACATATTTACAAATAATATATAATAAAATGTGCTTGAGGATATTAAAAAATGAATGAGTGACATACTTTAGGTTTGGAGGTAGCCATAGAAATTGAGACATTAATGTCATTAATAATGCTTCTAAAGTTATATAGATGTCATTTAACTTCTAGGCTGGTTGAGCCAAGTCATTTAAACGTTGCTATACTGTATTAAGAAACCAAAGAGAAAAACATTTGATTGGTCATATTGTAGACACACCTGACAATGGCATTTCAGGCATGGAAATAGTACCCCATTTCCATAGTATTGAGATCAGTTCACTCATTACTAACAGTGTGCTATTTTATACAGGCCAACAAAACCTGCTACATATTTTGTATTATCCTATTTGGGAATGTTTGCAGAAATATTGGGTTACAACAATGAGTCTTATTTTCCTTTTCAGTGTGACATAAAAAATGTAAACTCTATTGAGCTATTAAGAAAACAGATATTTTGAAACTGCATTTCTTTTGCAGTGAAATAGTCATTTGCAGTGTCTTAGGACTGGGTATGTGATGTTATCGGTGCTCTGTTGGAGTTTTTTTAATAATAAAGATCCGTGCCATTTCATAATCTTTGGTTTCTTTTGTTGTTGATTTTTACAGTCTTTACATTTGTGTGTTTATACAGATGAGTGGGTATAGTACAGTCCAGTATGTGTAGATACGTAACTGAAAGAAGGTACTCGCAACTATTTACTTAGGTCTGGAGACTTTTATTCCAACAGGTTTTTTTTTTTCATTTAAATTTAAGTGAAAAATTACTACATGCTTCTGATTTGTGAAATGTCTTTTGTGGAACATTCTCTTTCCTTTTCAGGGAGCAGATGCATAAACATGAAATGCTCATCTGAGAGATGTCAAAAGGAAATAGGTTGTCCCAGTGATATATGTCTTTCTCACCAATTCAAGGTTTAGCAAAGACATTGCTGACAGACAATCATACAGTTTAATGCCTCCAAACAGACAGAGATTTACAGACATGTAATAGACATTACAGTTTGTACTGTACAGTATGTATTCACAAACATGCTTCTTTGAATGACAGTGATGTTGAAGGGCAGAACTACAAGGCCATCCAGCACTACTGGAATGAAAACCTCTGCTACAATAAAGCATCAAGAAGTACTATAATGTTATGTTTTATTTATCAAACTACATGTTATGAAGTTCATAGAGATACTATGGTAACTCAGCCTTTGGCCACATCAAGAGTAAGCTGAACAGTGAAGGTAAAGATATACTGTAAGATACAGCACACCCATGATTTCTTCAGTGATTTGTGAATTTCACCCCACCAAGGTACTCGGAGCTAAAATAGCTAGACTAAAAGGGTAGACTTCAGTGAATAAAGAGCCTTATGAAAGACTGTCATTTGCTTTCCTTGGTTTAAAGTGGATTAAAGAACTTTTCACACATTAGCACTGATGCAGCTGTGATACCGAGATGGAAGGAGCTGTCAGACTATGCCTCAGGGAAGGAGGAGGCCTTCAAAGCACATGTTTTCACCCTGAGGTGTAAATGCAGCCACTCAGAGGCATGACCCAGATTGTCTGGGGGAGAGAGTCCAGCCTTTCCCTCAGTCTGTGTCTCCCATGTTGCTGACTTATTTATATATATCCGTTCTTTATCAATAAATGATGAATCATTTATTCATGGCCAAATGTTTGGATCGATTGGGGAAAAAATCTACAATCAATAAATTCCAGTATACACGTGCAATGTATCAAAAACATATTGCATAGGAGAAAAGGTCCAGTATGTGTCAGGACAAATGATGGATTGAAGTCCATGTCAGTGAAAGCTGGGTGGTGACCCCTTTGATTTACCAGTCCAGATGAACTTTGCACAAACTAAGGAAACACAATGGCTTTTCTTTCATGGCAGTGCTGTAAGCAAGTTAATCCTGTCCAGTTAACTATTTAGTAGTTCAGTGTCTTTGTTTGTACATGGCTTTCCTTTAAATTGCTCACTTTCCTATAGTGTTCTTTGAAGACTGTTGCATGACATGATGCAGATATTTCATCACAGATTTGTGCCGATTCTCTACACGTCACTGCAGAGTCATGAGAGTACATCAGTTTGCCATTGTTAGTTTTGTTTTATACCAACGTGGTTCCAGTATTTCCAAGTTGCCATAGAACATTTTACAGTAGAGTCTGGAAATGAAGCTGTTCCAGTAGAGGCTGTGAGTGACTTCTTGCAGCCAAACGTGTGTGCAGCTTTTCTCACGGCAAACACTCCGAGTGGGAAGTAACTGGGAAAAACTCCCTGTCCACCTGTGTGACCACAGACCCATATCTCCCTCCCAGCAAGCAGGTGTCTCTGGTGGTGGCTACCCATGTCCGTATCTCCCATATCTCATGCAGCAGGGTTAGAGGAACACAAGGTGTCACAGATCTTAAAGGTTAAAACCTTAGAATAAGCTTAATACGATTAAATTTGACAGGAAATAAAAACAATGGATGGTGACAATTACAGTGCTGAATGATGAACACCTAACCAAGGGTGAAACTGTGGTGGGGGGACTTGAGACATCTGAAAATATCACTTGGTTTTTGTTGTATGAAAATGTAAGAATAGAATTTTACTTCCAGACAGAACTGCTTGATTATAAACTACCTGGAGTTACCTAATTACCTAATTGAAAAAGCATTCTGGAAAAATCAATATTACAAACATAGATAAACAGGTCCTTGCAGATAACCTATTAAAATTAAATATCTAAATGACCTAAATATTATGCACTTTACGGTTTATAAGTGAAAAGATTAAGGTAGGTATAGATTTGTGTAGGAACCAAAAAGCTTGTTGACGCCTGTGGATCCTTCTTGCCTGATGATCCTTCTTACCTGGATGGGAGACCTCCTGGGAAAAACTAAGGTTGCTGCTGGAAGAGGTGTTAGTGGGGCCAGCGGGGGGCGCTCACCCTGCGGTCCATGTGGGTCCTAATGCCCCAGTATAGTGACGGGGACACTATACTGTAAAAAGGCGCCGTCCTTCGGATGAGGTCCTGACTCTCTGTGGTCATTAAAAATCCCAGGGCGCTTCTCGAAAAGAGTAGGGGTGTAACCCCGGTGTCCTGGCCAAATTTCCAATTGGCCCTTACTAATCATGGCCTCCTAATAATCCCCCTCTATGAATTGGCTACATTACTCTGCTCTCCTCCCCACTGATAGCTGATGTGTGGTGAGCGTTCTGGCGCACTATGGCTGCCGTCGCATCATCCAGGTGGATGCTGCACATTGGTGGTGGTGGAGGGGAGTCCCCATTACCTGTAAAGCGCTTTGAGTGGAGTGTCCAGAAAAGCGCTATATAAGTGTAAGCAATTATTATTATTATAATTATGATGCAGCTCCTTGCTCTACCTTTTATATCTCTTAAGTCGCTGTGCCTTGAGAGCTATGGTGGAATACTTCCAATGTATCTTACAATTGCATCTCACTGCAGAAATAATGGATTCTGCCACCAAATTGCGCAATTTGTGTTAAGTGAGCTTTTCCCTGACATTTTTTTGTCGTTTGTAAGCAGAGTATGTTTTACATTTTGTTGAACATGAGGAACTGACTGCAGAAGCTCTATAGCTTTACAATATATAAAGTGGGTATAACACTGACTGTCCTTCATTTCACAACATGGGGAAATAGATGATTGTATGTGGCTTTGAGAGTGATAGGTCAGCGGAAGCTAATGTGTGGCAGTGCTGTAGCTCAAAAAGCACTTTACTCATAGGGAATGTTTGTTAGATCTCCTTTAGATTTTAGGTAGCAGGGAAAATGTTCAGCCTGAAATAAAAACTGGCTCAGTGTTTAGAGGCTGATAACATATTACTCATAATTGCTGAGTGAAAATCTATAGCACATGACCATATTTGAGTTTAGTGCCTTGAAAGATAGAAACCATCTGATAGAGGAGAAAACTGGTCCAATAACCTCGGAAATTTGTTTTTGGAAGAGCATTTTAGAGAAGAAATTCAACTTAATACCTGTATATTAACCTTGAATAGAAGTGAAGATGGTCTCAAATGGTATCATATTTGTATATTTGTGACAAGCCTTTCCTTTTTTCACTTATTTGTGCAATCTTTGCAATTCAAGATTATTTACTGCATGCAATTTGTTTGTCCATCTCCAGTAAAAGAGGTTTGATAATAGCTTATGAATTCACAATGAATTTCATTGTTATTTCCTGATCATTCGTACATATTTCTGTGATTTTCTTCAGTTGATAGCTGCTGTTCAGACAGCAGTTTGTTTCCTTGGTGGAGTGCTGCAACACAGCAAGTGAATAATGCTCTCAGTGCACACAGACTGAAGAGTCCTAATTTTACCTGATGGAACTGAATATACAACAAATCCACTTTGAGACACATGACATGCTTTGGAACCACCTCCTGTTTCTAGATTTTTGAGTCAATATTCTGCAGATGACTCTCTCAAATTAAAATGTTTTACCCTTTTACCTTGGCAACAAGTTTTCCCTAAGAAAAAAACCTTTTCAGAAATTTCTTTGTGTACAGGATTCTAATTGGACCCCCCCTTTTCGAAAAATACATGCGATATGTGTTAAAGATGTAAAAAAATGTGTTTGTGTCATTCTACACTCATACTATTTCCTATACAATGATCTCCTTGTTTTTAATTTGAACTAAATAATAAATAATATGCAAGTGTTTATTTTTGATAGAACATGCTCCTTAAGTTTTGCTCTCAGTGTTTTATGTTGTTTCCATTATGTAACTGATTTCAAATTAAAACTAGCTTTTAGTTTCCATGTTTTTTAGTCTGTCCTCGTTGGTTTATTGATATTCAATAACCCTGCCTCATAGTTGTTCAGCATAGTGCTGTGAAGCTGTTTTTTAGATCAGCTGTCCTGAACAACTTTCAAAACAAACATCTTATGTACTTACTTGCATTCATTATGTATTGATTACTGCCGAGCCTACAGCCACAAACTATTGGCTTCATTTATTTGTAGATTAAATCAATGAATAATTTGAGTCTTTAAAGAAAACACAAGATAAAAATGTCAATCAATGTAAACCAAAACCGTAGTACAAAAGAGGAGGTTTTCAATGTTTTCTTCTAATTAACTGAGATCTAACTGAAAGAAAAAAGATGAATAAAGATGCCACTCTACAGATCACAGTGCTACATATGAAACAAGCTGGATAAGATAGTTAGTTTTTCTTCACATTGTCCCTGTTAGTGCTGTTCTTTTGTGAATTTCACCCAGGTATTTCATCTGAACAGTTCTTTAAACCGCACAGTGAAATGAGGAGATTAATGCCATTTATCAGGATTCAGACAGCAGGGAAAGAAGGAACATCTATGACAGGAATCTCAAACTTTTTTCTACGGGGGCCTAATATTTTCTGTTTTCTGTTCTAGCCTCAGTAGTCAATTAAAAAAATTAACCCAGTTATTTTCTTAGTAGTTATATATGATTTTTAAAGACATTTTAATGTCTTTTACAGTTACTGAAAACATTGACTTAACTGAGGGTACAGTCACCACTTCAGAGCCTCATCAGAAGATGCAGTTAAAAAACTATGAAACCGAGATGTCAGGTGTCAGTACCAAAAGACACTAGGCTCTCTAGGAATTGTTAGCAACCCCTGATCAAATTGACTTTGTATTGTGACAAATATATCCCTGAGAATGAAGTCTTAACTGTGGGATAAAAAAGGCTTTGTAGATAGTTCACCTACTGTGTGTAACTGTGATAAATTGCAGAATTATTTGTCTGTGAATACCCCCATTATCGCAGAGAGACTCCCCAGAGGACTCCAGTCCAATATCAAACAGGACCCAAGAGATGTTGTAAATCACCTTTAGTTATTACCCTTTTCAATGATATTTTTATTTCTTTTAGGCAGGAAGCCCAACCTCCGTAAATGCCCCTTGCAGCTTCTCACGGACATCTGTCACGCCATCCAACCAGGATATCTGCAGGTAAAGAGATGTTCACAGGAGATCACAAGGTTCTTACTCTGGGCTTCGCTTATGACCAGCTGCAATCTCAGGATATATTAGGTTCTAAATATTGCTGTGCTTTATAAATCCTCACTATTTTTTATGCATGCTTTCCTTTTTGTTTCATTTACACTTTTTTCTGCCTTTTTTTTTTTGTTTTTCTTTGCTTGATTCATTTAACCCTGCATGCAGTTCTGATGTGGTGGTTGGGGATCAGGGCCCACACTGCCCTGTACAGACAGCCGTGGTCCTGGTGAGTTCTAGCGGCAAGAATTCTACGGCTCAGGGTGTTACCGTGACAACCGTCTGCCAGGATGCTGCCCAAAAGGCCAAAAGGAGCAATCCTTTTGGGCAGGATTGGATACATTTGCTGAAGCCTCCTGTAAACATCAAGTCAGACGGTGGCTCTTTGAAATTTTCCAAATCCCTCAACGACGTGGGCCCAAAGATGGATAACCTTTCCAGCGGATTGAATTTCATCGATAGGACATGCTCGGAGGGAGAGCTGCCACCTGTCCCGTTGAACGGCTCAGGTATTAATCAGTTTCAGATGAGCAAAGCCAAAGGGCACAACGGCAAACCTCACCATTTCAACTTCCCTTTCTCGGCTCGTGTCCCCTCCTTTTCCACCAACTACAAATACATCAGTGGTCCAGGAAGCGAGTACTACGCCATTCCAATCCCGCCTCATGAAGGGAAGCTGGTGCACGATGCGCAGAAGAGCACAAACATCCTTCGCCTCTTGTTTCCTTTTTCCCGTTCCTCCACGGCCGGGAGCCTTCACAGGCTCTCGGAGCTGGACAGTTACGCTACGCGCTTGCACATGGCCAAGTCCTCCAGCGTACTGATGGAAGGCAATGAGTCCTATTGTACCGATGACATCGGAGATGACGAGGTGTTTGAAGACGACGGCGGTACCGCCAAGTCGCACGGCAAGGCGGACGATGTGCGCGCCCCCCTCTGCTCGCTGGAGGAGGACAGTGACCTGGATTGCTGCTCATCACCCCTGTCTGAGAAAATGGTCCCACAGTCTCCATATTCAATGTCAGGGGACGTCTGCAGGTTGGTGCCAAACCCCAACCACCCTTGTCACACCCCTTCAGACCCTTATCAACCCTCCTTCCTGCTGTGCCTTGACTTCCTTTCCTCTGTGTTTTGTCCTTTTGTTGGAAATTTGTGAAAGGTATTTTTTTTGTAAAGCAAGATCTGCAGAGCTATTTTTATCACATGGCTTGCTTGATTGTAGTTCTTTCTTTTTTGGCAGCTGTTAAGATACAGAAATAAGTAATAATGTTTTTCAACATTTCTAGATGTTTGCGATTTTTAACTCTTGAAAAGACAGGTACTGTAACTCGCACCACTACGATTCTGGATTCTACGATTTGGCTAAGTACACCAGGCTCTCTCTCAGATCCCGTGCTGGATATTTAACCTGCTACTGCATAGGGTCCAGTTTTACATACATTTTTGGCCATCGTGCCGTTACAGACTGGAACATTTGTTCACACAGAAATCCAAGCCAGGATTTAGGGAGTGATTTAAGAATGAGCTACACATGTTATATAAACATGTTATATGAAGCACAATGCAAATGAAAATGTATTCTAAACAATTAAAAATACCAAAGGCTGTGCATTAAGTGTCTCCTGTATATACTCAGAATTACAAGTATTGTGTGTATTTTTCCTCTTGTGTGTGAAAATATCAGAAAAAAAATATACCATTTTCCTTCCTGGGTGCTTGTTTTGAAAGCAGTTACTGTCGTCTGCATGTATATCCATCAGTAAAAAAAGCTTCATGATGGATTGCATATTCCCCTAATCTATCACTTATGTGCTGTGCACTGAGGCTTTTAAAAGCTCCTGACTTTATGCAGAGTAACTGACAGTAACATTGACAGCTCAGTACAAACTAAAAATGACATGCTGAAAGGAAATATTAAATTTTCTAACATCACATCTTCAAAAAGTGAAGATTGGCCATTTTTCTCTTTCCTCACAAACAGATTAAGAATTACTTTGCTGTAAATTGAGGAGCATGTTATTCTTGTACTTGCCCCTTAAGCAGCAGTTTCTACGAGAACACATCTCCAGCAATTCTGTACATTTTACAGGCAGTTGCCTAATGTTTTTTAAAGATGTAGATATGTGTGCAAAATTCCACCACTTTAGGAAAATAAAAAGGACATCACTCACTTTCATAAGTCTGAGGCTGTGAGTAGAATGAACTAGGATTGAATGTGTACTTAGGAAAGTATGTTGCCCCAGAGGGGTGCCCTAGTTTGTCGCCTCGTGGAGAATCCTTATACAGTAAGACCGTAAGATGTAGCCTTGGTTTTGGGGAATTGAATGGCGATGAGATAACAGCCTGTAAATACATAACTGAAGAGGCTAATGGTCTGTAGTATTATGAGTAGAGAATTGGGTAAGTTGGATTGATGTTGATTTTGGGGTGTCTGCCAGATGTCTAGGATTTTGCTGAGCAAGGACTCTGGTTGCAGAATCAAGCGAACAATACAAGACCCTAAATCACGGAGCAGCAGAAATCACGATAACATCACTTAAATATTGATTCATGCAAATGCATCCATTTCAGGTGCACCAAATAAAGTCTTACAGGGAATAGTGCTGATGTGATCATTTCATGTGAATAAGAACGACTGCTCCTTCGTGTAAAGTTTCCATAAGCGATCCGCTGTACTAGTGAAGCTGCACTGGCTTTAGTCACAACATGCTTCTCGTTGGACTGGGAACACCGAGTTCTTTTTCACAGCCAAGGTCCCAATGTCTTTGTTCTGTCTAGTGCTGCTATCAGTGTGAGGTTCATCTTGGGGCATTTGTTCCCCACTCAGTGGAGGTATGCATGAGCACACTCTCGTAAAGCCATCCCACACGTTTGTACAAAATGTCATGGTGTGGGAAGCGACAGCTTTCAATATTAACTGCGATTAATAATATCTCAAGTGCCGGGGATCAGTGATGAAAGAGCAACAGCTTAAAATAACTTCAGGCATTGTGTGTTATCATGTTAGGGATTGCATGAGCAATCCATCTTTTCCAGACACCGGACTAATGCCCTTTTTTTCCAGACCCTGCTAATATCTAGTTTGAACTCTGTCTTGACTGGGCTCAGCAGTGCAAGATTATTGGGGCCATTCCTGATTTAAATAAAACAAGGCAAGGTTTAGAGATTTAAATTTAATAGAAATGTATCAGCGATGAGAATTAATTATAAAGATCAACTCAGTAGACTGATGGAGGCATATGAGGAGGCCATAGTCGGTGTCCAAGCATGTAAAAATGGTAATCTCAATTTGTTGGTCTTATTTAGCATCAAATGTTTCTCAAGAAGTAGCTTGGAATTTTTTTTATTTTTGTTTGAAGTTAAATTAGGACTTTTTTTCATTTGTTTCATGCAAGCTTGACTTTATTCCTGACTTTTTCAGATATTGTATATAAAATAGTAATTGCTTAAATATACCGATCGTCAGTTACTGTATGTTCTAAGGACATGATATATCCTTCAGTTGCCCGGCAGCCTCTGATTGACATTGAGATGCACTTGTGAGCATCCATCCATTTTCAGTACCTGCATTATTTAAGCCAGCAGTCACTAGGCGGGACTGCGCCCTGTACAGGATGCCAGTCCATTGTAGGGTACACACTCAAAATCAGAAGAACATAAGAACACTCATGAACGAGAGGTAGCCATTTGGCACGTTGAGCTCATTTGGTTTTTAAGTAGAGCTCATCCAGACATTGGCAGTGGCCAGAGGATCAGATTTAAAAGCATGGTTGGGTAGCTTGTTCCAGACTCCCTCAACATTTTCCATAAAGAAGTTTCCCTGTTCTCAGTTTTAAACACACTTCCCTGTAGTTTTCGCTTGCGTCCTCTGGTTCGTGTGTCGCTGCTCATTCTGAAGAAGTCCTCTAGGTTAACTTTGTCAATGCATGAAGTTTAGATAAGATCAGTATAAGATAAGATCACTTTATTAGCCCTATACAATTTCTTGCATTAGGAATTTGTCTTTTCGTATACCCCAGCTTGCTCTCCATGATACACACAGGCACACAGACGGGGAGAGAGAAGCTTGGAGTCAGAGCGCAGGATCCCCTGGAGCAGCTGAGGTGAAGGGCCTTGCTCAGGGGCCCAACAGAGTAGGATTCCTCTGCCGGCCGCAGAATATGAACCAGCAACCTTCCAGCCACATGCACAGATCCTTAGCCACAGAGCCACTGGTGGCCCTGGGTTTATTGGGTGCCCTCGTAGTCTTTTCTGTTCAAAGCTAAAATTGTTCCCTACTTTTTGTCTAGGATATTCATTTGTGCCCAGTAATGTACCTTCTCGGTCACTCTTCTCTGGACTGATTTCAGAGTAGCAATAGGTTTTGTATATCATATTGACCAGCATTGAATATGGTTTTCCAAATGAGATCTTACTTCTGCATTGTACAATTTTAACATTGAAGATTTTAAATCAAAGCAAGTTATTTGAACTATGTGGTACATCCCAACCTTCTACTTAACTTTTTTATAGCTTCCCAAGAGTCTGGATGTGTCTACATCAATAAATAACTCTTCTTCATAAGTAGCAACATCAAGCTCAGTGTTTCCCATTTTATGTACTGAGCATCAGCATAGTGATGCTGAGTTTGTAGCTCGTACTCCGTTGTTATTGTGGTTGTGCTCATATGTGCATTTGGGAATGCCTGTAAATCAGGCTGGCATTGTGTTGGACAGGGCAAAGAAACCAGAGAATCAATTAAGTGATTCTGGTAATCTGGTAATGATTCTGGGGCAAATACTATCTGTGGTTATTATTTTTATTTTGTTAAGGTCATGGATTTTTAAAAAATCCTTTGCTCTGCAATCTAGAAACTAGACGTATGAAACCTAACACAAAAGCCCAGGCAATAACACCTTTTTTTTTGTGGGGGTAAAAAATGTCTTATTTGCAGTCCTAAAGCTGTCATCATATCTGTGACATTAAATTGCATTCAACACAAGCAGACATTCCATCCCTGTTGTCCACTAGACAAGAGGATTCAATTAGTTTGCTTTTAAGCACAAGCCCTTAATTTATTCTTTTTAATGAAATGCCATAAATGTAGAATGGCTTCTATAATTTGTGCCATTCTCTGTACCTTTTGCTCCTCATACTGAAAGCTTTCAGTTGGTGCTCCTGTGAAATACACAGCAGTTCCCTGAAACACATCCTAACAGTGTAAAAATGTTTCTCTGGAGGTCAGTTCAGACATTTGAAATGTGGCCTCGGTTTTAATAGTTGTGAGCTGTGGCTTATTGAAACCCTATGGTGGCTTTGCTGTGCGTTAGCATCATTAGAAAATACAAGAAATACCCTTGAACCTTTAGCTACCAGCTTCAGTTTCCTCAGGCATCTTTAGATGAAAGAAGCACTTCATTAGGGTTAAAGGCCACAAGCAATTAGCACCTCAAGAGATATACAGTATCTGGCTGTGGCTGAAACCAGCAATTCAAGCTGTTACACAGGTATTAATTATCGATTACAAGTTTTGAATACAGAAGTATAAAGTTTAATAGGTGAGTTTTGTGTAGCACACACCTTTTATTTCACACTTGGAATTACAGCTCATGTAAAGATCCAAAGTCTATTTTTGAATTCTGACACTTCATCTTTCACTTTATCTTATAACACCTGATGAATTCTCTTGTCAGTATTACAGAAAAAATCATTTTGAAATTAAAACTTGTATTGAAGAACCAACTCTACAGAAAGGAAAAATCAGCAAGAGGTGGTGGTTTCCATGCCATGATTGTGGCTGAACAATATTAGGTGAACTGCATTGTTAGCTTACTACAATATGTACTTCTGTGCTTAAATTTTACTAGATATAAATACATTCAGGTACTTTTGATGGTTTCAAAACCTGTAAAAACAGATAAATCTGATTGTTTCTCAGTTTTCTGAGCCAGTTTGATAATCATGGTCACTGAAATTTAAAATAAGGCTTCATGGAGATGCAATTACTTTGCTTGCATTCAAATTTCTTTAACATTTTTTTCACTGGTACCATTCTTTCATTTACTCACAATACAACTAAAGTACACATCCAATCATACAAAACAGGAAAAATATGAAGGGATTGTTTTTATGAAGAATTACATAGGTATCTATAGGGAGTACTTAGTGAGCTTAAAGTCTGTTAGATGATGTACTTTCTGCATGTCTTAATTTAAAGCAAAAGTTAAGCTCTGACCTCATTTATTCCGATCATTCAGAAAGCAGTATAAAAAGATAAATTAGCCATATTTTAAAGCAACTGTCTCTACATAGAATGCTCAATATTGATGTGTTTTTTGGCATTTATTGTATTTACAGTTGCCTGTAGGCATTCAGAAATTTAACTTCTGTGGTTAATCCATATGGTGCAAGCACAGCTTGAACAACACCTGAGCAGCAGAACTAATCCCATTTCAGCAGGTCTATCCCTTCATCCTTAAAACCTCTCTTATCTTACACTGGAAGCACTCCACTTTTCCCTGGAGATGAGATAGTGTATTTGAACACATGTTCCTCAAGAAATGTTTACTGTGTACCTACAGGTGATTTGCCAGAGGCTGTTTATACAAACCAAAAATATATTTGGATTTAAAGGTGCAGACAAGACATCCCACAGTATCTATGCAGCAATGATCTGTTCCAGCAAAGTGCCTGGTCCTGCAAAGAATTGTTGTGTTCAAGTGTACATGAGAGGGTTATTGCAAGTACTTTTATATTTTGTGTTGCTGAAGAAATGATTCAGGTTTGTTTCCACCTTCATTTCCCTTTCCCCTGCTACACCCTCATTGGCAACATCTTCAGAGTAAACCCTGTTCAGCAATGTGCATTGTTATTATTAGATGTACTGTACTGCTCTCAAAGTAATGCACTGCAGTTTGGTGTAAAACTAAGATCTGGTCAAGTTGAAAAAGAAACAATAATTCCATCTCCAGCTGACATTTACGGTGAGGACTTGATTTTTTTATGCCACAACTCTTTCCAAAATATTTTACCACACACTGGATTATATTAATGAGAAATCCAAATTCTGCATAAAAAATAAGGCTATGGGGCAATGTCATATTTAATTTCAATTCCATTATGCTTTAGAAACCTTGCTGATGTGGAGCATGATCTTTTCAAGGAGACTTAAACATAATGGAACATAACAACAAAAGTGAAAGTAGAGTATTTTTCTATAGCATCACAGAAGTGACAGATGCAGAACTGAAGAAACAGAATTCAGCTTCAGGTTATAAATACAGTAAGTGCAATAGTTAAAGGCTGTAAAACTCCCCCGCAAATGTACATACTGTATCAAATACACTGATTTCTGTATCAGGCGTTTTGCTTGTGTTCATTTTTGTTTGTCCCATATTGCCTGTGCAGCCTTTTCCATTCTGGGACTTAATTTTGTTTAATTTCATGGGGAAATGCACAAAAAATACGTAAATGATTGTGTGTCTACAGGTACCTCTTGAGTAGAACAAATCGGTCAAATGTCAGACAGCTTTCAGGCATAATTTCTGTTTGAGTATGATGGGACGGGGGGCGATACCTGCTGTTTTTCACAAAGTTGCAACATCCATCTTGACTCATAGCTTACATGATTTCTACATATACTGTAAACTGAGTCCCAAAGTGTGATAAATTGAACCAGTACAGGGTCTGAAGACAAACCAAGTTCTGTTATGTCGTTTGGAGGAAAGAGCCAAAACCCCTGTACGCTTGATGGTCCCCAGTGTTGGTTTGCTGAGAACATGTTGGTACTGCTGTCCTCCCCCAGGATCTGTCACTGTGAAGGAGATGACGAGAGCCCCCTGATCACCCCCTGTCACTGCACGGGCAGCCTGCGCTTCGTACACCAGGCCTGCCTGCAGCAGTGGATCAAGAGCTCGGACACGCGCTGCTGCGAGCTCTGCAAGTATGAGTTCATCATGGAGACCAAATTAAAACCTTTACGGAAAGTAAGTAAAAGTCTGGGGGGGAAAAAAACTCCAAAAATTTCTCAGGAGAGCTGTGGTCTAACACTTTGCTTATCATTTTAGAATTTAACATATTCATTTTTTTTTTTGTTCGTTAACGACATGAAAAAAGGAAGTCTGATAAGGGGCTTCCTTTTAATAGCCTGTGTGTCCCAGCGGAGTACGTTACGTTTAATGAACATGCCCTCCTGCCAGATCTGTGGAAGTCAACTTTATAGTCATCGCTTAAAGACTCAACACTTCAAAATGGTGTTGCTGGTTATCTGATGGCTCCTGCTGCTGGAGAAAATCAGACCAATCTGTTGCCCCTTAAGGTCTTCCCTGTTCCTTGGCTTTTCCAGCTGTGTAATGAGACCAGATGTTTTCTGTATGGTGTGCATGGATCTGCAAGACCCTTTGTATCTGACATATGATATCTGCTTGAATGAGGTTGTCTGCTTTTTTTAGTGCTGTTTGAATTGCATTTGATAGCATAATTATTTTAATGTAGCAAATGTACTTTCAGAAGTTTAAGAAAGGTTTTGATGAAAGTAATTTGATTAAAATCAATCTGTATTACCTTTGTGCATTACGGGAATCCATCTGAACAAAGATAAGTACTGCACAAAAACAGACCATGGACACGATTATAGGAGGAGCTAAGGGAGGGAGGTGCCAAGTATAAAATCAAAATTCAAAATGAATTAAATATTTTTAGAATGAATTCCTATCTTAGGCTCAGTAGAGAAAATATTATCAGCATCGGCATCCTTTTTCCATCTGTGTCTTGTCATTAATGTGTAGTCAATACCAGTCCTCTAAGTGTGTGATTTATATCATTGGTCATGTCAGTTTCTCATGCCTCTGTCAAAGTCTCCTCCCAGAGCTTTCACTCTTCTTTACATTTAATACAATAAGAATGCAAAATGCATGGTGAATCAAAGTTTTAGAAATGTATAAATATATATTTCACAGTTATTAGAGTGCATTGAGAGAAACCCAACTCTGAAATGGTGGAAAAATCCACCGTTTCAGAGTCAGGCAGTTGAACAGCTCTTCTCCTTAATTCTTGTTTCAAATCTTCAAAATTTGTCTTTTGGTGGTTCAACCTTGGTCCTGGTTCTGTGGCTTTCTCCAAGACCAGGCGTGCAGTGAAAACTTTCTGTGATTCTCTCGCACACCTGATGAGTAAGAAGTACTTGTTTAAATCTAGGAGTCCAGCTGACAGGGACTGGGAAGTTAATGACTAGCAGCTGGTTCCCCTTAGGTGATTATCTAGGCTGACTGCCTGTCACAAGCATATTTATCTCTCTTTCAATGTATTGAATCAAAAGACTTTTATGTCTCTGCATATCATGGCACTTGTGTTAAAGGGGTATTTCAGAATGTAATCAGTTGAACTATATTTACAACACAGCTCTGCGATATCCAGCTGTTAATATTTTCTTAAATAAGATCACGGTTTAGGAAACGTTTAGAACCTCGTAAGTTTGCTGTAGGTTATGACTTTCTGATCATTGCAATACTTCAGATTTCTGTATCTGGTTCTGTTTATTATTCTGCTTTCACTTTTTCACTCTGATCCTGACAAAAGAATATTTTTGTTGAAATAAAGTATACAGTATAACCCAAACTTCCCCTTTTCCTTGAATGTTCTAGTGCTGGGTGGGTCGGGTGTTTATACTTCCTAGTAAGTGCTGATATAGTGAATGCTGTTTGTGGTTTACATACAGTACATGAAACGTAAGACTTACAGTACTAAGTTTGCTTAATTATATAGTGCTTTCCCAAATGTTCAACAGATAGTAAAAAAATTCCAGCATGGCAAAATACCTTCTAAGAATATTTGCTTCAATTGTAACCCTTTTAACAATGCTCTTGTAAGTGGCATAGTGAATAATACATTACCACTGTAAAATAAATACAGTAGGTAATCATCAGCACTGATTCACATTTTTTTAATCACATGGTCATGTGTTGTCAGATTGGTAGATTCAGCTGAGGCATTTGTCCAGTCTCCTCTGCATCTGCAGTTTAAATGCCATCGACAGGCTTTTCTGTCACTGCTGAGGGTACACGCGAGAGTGTTGGTTGGTTAAGGGGAGTGTTAACGAGGCTGTCTGGCCGATCCTCACAGTGGGAGAAGCTACAGATGACGTCCAGCGAGAGGAGGAAGATCATGTGCTCTGTGACATTCCACATCATCGCCATCACCTGCGTGGTGTGGTCTCTCTATGTGCTCATCGACCGCACCGCCGAGGAAATAAAACAAGGTCAGACCAGTGGTATGTACAGTTTGGTGCCTTTTGCCAAACCTGTCTCGCTGTCCGTGCGTGAGAAGTGTGAAGAACCTGTAACCTCTGTATTGAGCTTTGTAAGCCACAGCACCTAAACCCTGCATGCTCAGTGCGCACTGTCCCTTTCCTTACATAATGCCCAAACACGTTATTAAAGTGGAGTTTCTTATTCAGTGGTAGCTACTGTAAAGACAAAATTGAGAGGTTTTATTTTAAAAAATTAGGTATTCCTTTGGTTGTATAGTAAGATAAATAGAGGTGTTCTCTACAGAATCACTCACTTACTCTCCCCCCCCCCCCATCATTGTGGTGATTTTCAGCTCAGGCTATCTTGTGATGTTGAAGTGACCAGAGTGACACATGTTTGATGAGCATCTAAAAAAACAGTGTTTGAGAGGTTTTAAAACCTCCTTCAAAGCTCCATGGTCCGTTTTAATTTCTATCTGTGCCGCATGGACCATTTTAAGCTGCACATGATCTTAATATTGTAGCTCCCCTCGAAACAAAGGTCAGCACAAAAAAATGATATTAGACTGTTCTGTTTTTTTGGTTTAGACAATGTCAATACAAATTCCCGGGTGAAACATTTGCATCCCAGTTGGAAGTTGCAGCATTGTGGATTCTTTGGTCAACATCTTTCCACATTAATCAATCCCAGAGTCTGAGAGGGAGGTTGTGTCTTTGGACTAAGGGGGAAAGAAGACTGGTTAATGTTTTTTTTAGAAATACCCTTAAAAGGTTTTGACTATGGTATACCACTTCTGGTTACCCTTCTGGTAAAGAAAGATATACTCCTTAGAGTTATGTGCTAAAGTAAAGGGAAAGATGATTTAGACACACAGGGCCTCATTCACAAAGATTTTGTAAATGTTCACAAAAAACATGTGGATTCATATCTAATGAGATACTGATTATACAAGTTTGTATTCATGGGGGTGAGTGCCTATTGTTCATGCATGAATTGCAAATTTTGATATAATTAGCATAGCTCCACCTGTGTGTTAGGCAGAGGTCATATGTGAAGATGGTCCTTATCAGAAGGCTACCTGTAAATAGTGTTTTAAATGCAATAATGATCTACCTCTGATTATAAAGGACTGGGCAGAAATTGAGACCACGCGAAAGTGTAGTAGAGTGGGCAGGTGGAAGTGATTTCTTTTTAGGAGAATATAAAATAGATATTTTTTTTTATAATACATCATGTAATCTGGATGCCGCTGTTCTTCTGTCACCAGAACTATCTTCTTCATCTCTGCTTTGATAATGGTGCCTTTTCCTTCCCTAAATGCTTGCCTATTCATATAAACCATTCATTCTGCACGTCACATTTTTGTAAGAATGATCTCAGCCCGTTATATCTGTATAATTATATATTATAGCTTTCCCTAGTTCAAATGTGTGCATGTGCAAATCGGGCAGATCTCACAGCTGGGACATGTTTGTGAATACCATGTGCTTATCATTCCCCATTTCTTCTGTCTTTCCATATTTACATAAACCTAGATCTGTTTAGCATGTTCAACATGAAAAAGTTTACATTGATGTTCTTTCATAGGTAAGACAGACGACTTTGCATGGTTAATAAAGTTATTCATTAAGTGGCACTTACATGCTTATTATCACTTCTAACCTTCTGTGAACAAGGCCCTGTGAACTTGATAAGATGAATTGTTTTATTTGGGTATATTAATCTTTTAAGAATAACAATTGAATCTGCAAAGATTTTTTTTAATACCACCTGAGTTGGAATATCCAATGCTGGCTGTTCATGTCTTCCAAAACCCATGACCGCACACGAGAGAATGAGGAAGAATAGGCAGGTACTGACCCACTTCAAGCCACTTGTCTTTTAGCTACTCTGAGTAACAATGCCCCTGACCGGAGGTTCAGTGCACAAAATTGCCTCGGAGACTGAAGGGGTCTGACTGCAAAGGGCGTTTTCTAGTAAATCACATTTGTTGATACTGCCATTTGAGTAGGTGCTTACCCTTGATCTGACCAGGTATTTCCATGATTTCCAAAGACTGGAAAAATCAGGTTGTTGTGGATATTGGAAATTCATCAGCACAAACTAAAGGTGTTAATAGTTAAGTTTACATTACTTATATCAATAATCATAAGAGGAGCACATTATGTATCGGATTGTATTCTTATGGTCACAATGTTTCTTTGGTAATACATTATAACTAAAACTTTTTTTAACCATGCAGCCGGAAGAATCCCAGGTAATTCTTTTTAACTTAAATTTTTACTTTGAGTATAAAACTTGAAAAACAGTTTCAGTTTGAAATATGGTGAGCTTATACAAGGTTTTTTTCATACACATGCACATTTAATTGGCATCGCTGAGAATATAGTGTAATCAATATATTGGTGTTTTTGCAAAATAATGCAAAAAATAAATACCATTTTGGCATGTTGCTCATGTGTCTCAGAGGATCCCAAAAGCAGTCACTCAGGAAAGACAAAAACAGAATTTTAAAACTTCATAACCGAGCCTTTATGTAGTTCTTTGTCTTTTTTAGAGACAATGCTAATATTAGTGGTAACAGGAAATGGCAGGGTTAAAGAAAATATCTACCAATTAAGTATACTGTATACAGAAAATATATATGAACCACCATGATTATTTGAAATGGGAGCTTTGTTTATATCACAATTGTGCTGCTCTCGCAGAGTTTCATTGATTTGCAGTAGCTAGAATATTAAAATCAGTTGTAACAAGCCATCCAGATTTGGGTGTTATCATGCACTGTTGTTATAGTCCCCTGACTTAGACATATGTCTCAGTTAGACATGGATGAAATGGCTCATTAAACCTTGTAAGCTGGATTTGCGACATCTTGTATCAGTGTCATTTGGTTAAACAATTTTAGGCACTGGGGTTTCAAAAATATTTGAAAGCTCATTTAAAAAAAATACTGATACTGAGATTTTTTTCTTACTTCAAAGCAGTGTTATTTAAACAACCTGTCATTACCTGAATAAACCAATATGTTGAGGTATTGTATAGGTCATTGGACAGGTCAAGATCTAGGCCTGGTGAGGATTATAAAATGCTTTTACCAGATCAGACTGTTGGGATTCAGATATTCTAATGCTTCAGGTATCTGGGAAGGCTTATGGCAATGTCCAGACCACTGTGATCTCATTAGCAGGGCAGGGCCTGAGTGTGAGCTAACAGCGCTTTTCTGTCTTTTCTGCTCCTTTCTGTTGTTCTAATAACATTTGTATCATCTTACTTGTTCTTGTACATAATTAACCATCTGTTCTATATGGTTAATAATACAGTGCCATTTTAAGTCAAGTAAACCTCTTTTTGTTGTTAGTTGTGATATCCACAGATCACGAAAGGCTGCTTTTTTGTCATTATTACTTTTTTTTTGTTTTGGACCTTATTCTTCTAGTGGTCCCACACATTTTTGTCCATTGGAAAGATTTTTTAATCTAAATATATTGAAGTAAATCTAGTTTCTGTATCATTTGGCCCTTCATGGGCGTTACATGGCATGTTTGTCCTCCACTTGTCAAGCCAGGCCTTTTGAGAAAATGTTTTCAAGTGTGCATACAAGGTGCGATTGAAATATCATGCGTCACCATTGCTCACATACAGTACATCCGTTGCAGCTAAAGTCAGTCTTATTTGTTTGTAGAGGCTGCCAGTTTTTAACTTTTACCTCTGAACTTTTATTGCAGGTATTTTGGAATGGCCCTTTTGGACAAAATTGGTGGTGGTAGCAATCGGTTTCACTGGAGGACTGGTGTTTATGTACGTACAGTGCAAGGTGTACGTCCAACTGTGGAGAAGACTGAAAGCATACAATAGAGTAATATATGTGCAGAATCGCCCAGAGACTTGTAAAAAGATAGTTTTCGAGAAGCCTGCACTAATGGAGCCAAACTTTGAGAACAAAGAGGCCCTGGCTCCACACCTGTCAGACACAAACTCTTCCCAGTACACAGAGCCAGAGGACTACAGTGTGGAAATACTACATGTCTGAACAGTTACGGTGACCTAACCTCTCATTCCTGATGGAACAACTGTTCCTTATGCTTGGGTGGACATTCTGTGGCTCACAGTCTTGTACAAAATTGACCAGGTTCTTTTTTGTTCCTGTTTATCTGCGTCAGCTAATAAGTGTGAATCAGTACACCAGATCTTGAACACATCTAACTACTGCCATCTAACTGCTGTTGTCTGAACTTTAAATTCTGAGATGCTCTTGCTCAAGTTCTGGTTAAGTCTGTGACAACGCATACAAGCATTCTTCTGGCCATTCCTCTACGCGATACTCGTGTTCTCTAAAAATGGAAAAAGAAACTTGAGAAAAGGTTTCAGTTTCAAAATTCTCCTTTTATACCATGATTTTTGTAACTCAGCATTGTAGAAGTTGGATGAATTCTTGATTTTTTTTTAAAAAAAGGGAGCAGGTAGGTAATTTTACACTAAGATAAGCATTCCACATTAAAAAAAAAAAAGGTTTAGCCCTTAAAAGCAGGTTGTGGTCTGTGTATTCCCGAAAAGCAAATAAACTAGTGGAAAAACAAACATTTTGAAGTTGAAAGAATGTAAACTTTTTACACTCATTTTTCTACTGATTTAACAAGTTAAGCTTTTCTGCTCCAACTCTCTCCATCAGTATCATGCAAACCTGCTGATGAAATCAGTCGTTTTATACTGTATGATTGACATCTCTTGTATTAATTGTCTTGCTTTTTCATTTGTGCGATTGTTTAATTATTAGTGGTGGGGTTTGAGTCTGAATTGTAAGCGATAAATAGGTGCAAAGGAATCGCGGCTAGCTGTATGGTAAACTTGCCGACCCCAACTGAGAAATAAGAACTTCAAGGTGTCTTTGTCAGCAAGATAATGCATACTTTAAAGAACAGTACATTCCAGATGGTGACAACTAACAAAATTCCCATTTTGAATTTTTGGTATTTTACACAAAGACTGTATAGATAGAAGTGGAGATCAGTGATGCAATAGCAGATGCATGACATTTGATCCAGGCGTATTTTGTAATTTCATAGATCAGAGTGTAATGATCTTCCCATTTGTTGAAAAGGTAGGAATATGATTGTGATCCGGTCCTTAGACCTGAAACAGTTTTCTACAAAAATGCTTCGGGCAGTTAGACTACATGCATCTTAAAAGTGCAATTACCCTTTTGTTAAACTGATCATATAGCTAAATGTTTTGTATTTCACTGTGTATTGTGTACAGGTGGACTGGATACATATTTTTTTATAACTTTTGTTGTATTTATTGAGAAAATAATTTTGAAAGCGCACAGTTTTTGTGTATATACGGCACTCGTCCAAGTTACCTGAAGTTTATGCAACTAACACTTAGCAATTGAAATCACAGGAGTATCATATGTAATGTTGCTTTTGTACATTCCCACCCATTCACATGCTCTTCAGCATCCCCACGACGTGCTTTGCATACTTGGACACTTGGAGAAGACACAAGGGCTTTGCCCTTATTGCCCTTTTCAAATGTTATTGTTGTGTAGCGTGGTAGGTAACAACTGAGTGAAGTATAACACAGTGCCGTACAATCCAAAAAGAGGGGTGAAGCATAGATATGTATGGAAAAACATTCCAAACAATGGAAAACCATGGGAAAAAGGGAGCAAATCCTCTCTTGTGAGGGTGCACTGTTTAGGTATGACACATGACACAACGTTGAAAGAAAATAAAGGCTTGGTTATAATCAAGAAAGAAACTCAAAGTTAGGTCTTTCATTTGTTTTTTTTATTTGTAAGAACCATGATTTCTGTCTGTCTTTTATCCTATGCTAGTTATTTTTTAATGAACTGTAAGATCTTCCAAGGTAAATGTACTTTAACGTGCTCCAAGGATGTCTAACATTAACATGTTACCATGGGGGGTATACTGAAAATATCATATATGAATATCATCCAGATTGATTTTCTGTTCATCTGTCTGTGAAGGACTGGCTTATATTAAGTGCTGTCTAGGATTTCAAACTGATGTGTTATTGTTAGGAGCAGTAGATACAAGGGCAGTCACCAGCTGGTTTTGTTTCAGCTTGTACTGTCTATGTATTAACACCAAGTATAGTCCAAAGACAGTCAAGAATAACTTTTCTATGTATTAAAGCTTTTAGTTTTCTTAAATTAGATCATTTAAAATGTACACACAAGTTAGCTTGATGATCTGAAGGGGACATTAAGGGTATTTTGCACAATAAACTCATCGTTCAAAGGACTAAACAACTTAATAGAGGAGTTTGAGATAGGAAATGACTTGGAAGCCCAGAGTCAACATGTTTACAGTCATTTGCTACCAGGCCTCCGTTTTTAATTTCTTCGTAAGAAGGTGTTACTTGCATAAAATGAATTGCTGACTGCTTGCAGGCATTGAACTGATCCTGAAATACTGCTCTAGTTCTTTTTTATTGTGTATTCCTTTTCCAAACCACTGAATGTGAATTATGTTTGATGTGTATGTATTCATTTGGATATCTGTGCTTTTTTTTAAAAAAAGGTTTTTTTTAATTATTTCCATTTCTTACTTTATGTTGCAAAAAAAATAATAAAGTGGTTGTGTAATATAAATATTTTCTATTTCAACCTACCTTTCACTTGAAGTCACATTTCCCTGGCTGGTCCTACAAAACGGAGCTGCCTGTTGTTTTAGGCCTCATGTGATACAGGAGGAGGGTTTACGAAACCTCAGTTACATTAAGCCTTTTAGCAGCGGTTCCACTTCACAGCATTGAACAGAGGTAAAACTGAAAAGTACATGGACAAATAACAGATGACATCACAGTGGCATTCCTTTTGGTTTAGATTGTTCACTGCTCTCAGAGGCTCTTACAAAATGGAGTGTCCAACAAAGAAAATTGAAGAATAAACTTGCAGTCTTCATTGCTTTTATAGCAGCTAAATATGATTGTTGGTAAACAAAAAAAAATGTTGTAACTTAAGTGTATAGTTTTGTATTATTTTAGGTATGTTTATATACTTTTCTCAGTATTATCTCACTTTTAGCAGGTTGGCTCTTTAGTTTCCTATTGAAATGTATGTGATTATGTTTGTGTCGTGGTTTTGAGGGATTGTTGATTGCAGCAATAAACTTTTGTAAAACAGAAAGAAAGATGACCAGAGGGACGAAGATTGTTTTTATTGTGATGTTGATGAATTGCCCTACACAAGTATGTGTATTAATGTACCTGCTTTTTTCATATAAATGCTTTGTGCCCACGCCAGAAGGAGACTGATACTGTATGTGATGCAAAACAGGTGTAAGAGTTTTTGCTCTGTTTTTTCCCCACATAAACATTCTCCAGTATTTTTGTTTTAAAGAAAAATGCTGTCTTTTTAAGATGATGAATGAAATATCATCTTTGATGCATCGTTGTGTATATTTTAGAAGACACAATTTCACATTTAGAAGCACAGTAGGAAGGAATTTCCTTACTTATGACTTATGAGTGGAGATTACCAACCTCTAAGGCCCCTTCCACCAATGTCTTCAAGTTTTTCTTTCTATTTGATATCTGATTTTCTTAATTGACCTGATTATTTGCTCAATCTTATAGTTCCTAAGGTGTTTTACAGTTTTCCTGATTAGAAAGACATATTTGATCCCAAGTCCTGTTACCTACAGTACAAGGAAAAATATCACACTTCTCCATTTTAACACTAATGAAACCATTTAGACCTGTAATTAACTGTAGCATCTGGGTAAAACAAATCCAAGAAGGCACTTAAATCCTCCCTGCACCACAAAGAGGTTAAAAACTGGATTAACAATGCAGAGGTGAATATCATTTAATTTATTATGCTAAATGTTGGCTTGAAATATGAGTACAATCGCAACAGTTTAAAGATTAATCATTTTTTCTTACTACAGGGAATCATTTTAACTTTAAAAAAGGTTTAAGACCGCAATGACTAACCCTGTTTTTCTAGTGCACAATTGTGCAGGTTCTGTGCAATGTGTCACTGAAATTGGACGAGACTAAGGATCTTAAGGGCAGCAAATGGCCCCCTCTCAAGAAAAATCAGTCTGTGATTAAGGTCCTCCTATACTTCATCTGAAGTTAATCATTATAAGCAATTTGATCCAGCTTATAATAAACAGCTACAGGAGTAAAATAAATAACCAGTCTTCCATTGTCCTCACTGTAAATATTTCGCACCTTTGTCAAAAACCTTTCGATTCACCATCACAGCCACTGTGTCTGTATTGAAATACGTCTAAAAATACCTTGCAGCAAAAACTAAAATTTTGATTTGATATATGAACAGATCAATTTGAAAGTCTCCTTAGTGCTTTCCAAATATGTGATTTCAACCTGTGAATTTTGAACATTTGCCATTTCTTCTCATTTACATTTAAGAAGTCCTTAGAGAAGCTTGTTTTTCTGTGCAACAGCTGTCAAGCGTAGCTGACAATCTATCAGGATCCATCAGCACAAAGATCATCGATCTGTAACAGTGTGGGATATAGGACAGGAGTGACTGGTCTTCAACAAGTTACAACTTTAACACAATTGCAAGACACTTAGATAAGGTTGGGGTGATAAATGACAACACATACTGGAACCATAAGAGACTGCATCAAATTGTTCCCCTAAGCTACTATCACTATTTACAAACATATAAACCTCAGTTTAAAGTGTTTTCTTTATGAATACAATTTTGAATGATATAATTTATGGCTGTCAATTTTAAAAATGTGATATTCTTTTGGAAGTCCATACTGAGTAGTACTGTATGTGCAATATTAAAAACAAAACAATGAATAGCACGTTAAAAACATCTCAAAATGCATTTTAGTCTTGTTCTAAAAACATCAGCTTATACTTGAATTTGAACTTAAATTACTAATACTTCAAATGCATTAGAATTTTTGTCCTGTACTTATATACCAGGATAATATCTGTTCAGCAGTGTTCTGGAAATCACTGGGTAATGTAAAATGACTTCAGCATACTGAAATTAGTTGGTGCTGCGTAGGATGCTGACAGCATTTATGTGCTGCAATTGTGTAAAATTAAAAGATTGAATTCTCAAAAATATAAATATTTGTTTCTTAAATGATAACTATTGCCAAAATATTGTATCATCTTGGATGACTAAAAATAAAACTGGAATAAATAAGATCATGCATGCACGTTAGTGGCAGCCCTTTATATTCTGTATCCAAACTGGCCCAGTGAGACCACAAGGGCTGAATTAGGAATGTGTTTGCCCACAATAAATGAAGAACACAGGCCTGTCCTGGACACATCCTGTGGTGGGAGAGAAGGATGTGAATGCACATGACTATCGTCTCCACATCTATGAAGACAGGAGTAGCAGTTTTAAAGTTCAGTAAACTTGTGCTGTCTGCTGCTATTTTTTTTTCTGGTTTTCTTGCATTGTCCATTCTAAATATTCTCCACGGATGCCATTCTGAACCTGTACTGTATATCAACTGCACATTGTCCTTTTCCACTATGAGAGTGAAGAAGTGGAGAGGAATGGGTGTTGCACCTTACAACACTAGAGGGCTCCAGAGCACAGCCATGGTCATGGAACTTTTCCACCCCACCCTTATAATGAAAACTGTCCAATTCAGTAAATTCTGCAGTTAGTACGAAATCTGTCTCTTCAGCAATTTGTAAGTCATAATAATCATAATGCTTAAAAACGCAATGTAAACTGTCAAATATGCAATCAAATGAAATGCTATAGTAGCTAATCCATCACATTTACCATTCAAGTCTATTTGACTCACTGTGATGTGTTCGTTATCATTAACATCTCTTATTCCTCTCTGCAGACCAATAAAGCTGCTCTGTGTATGATAAAGAACTAGCAAGACAAACTGTTAGCTTAAAACAAAATGGCTGAAATTTCAGTAGAATATCATCCCAGTGTTGTTTCCACATAAAGGAGAAAAAAACATTTAAGAAGCACATCTAAATAATTTTCACAGTAGTGCATTCTTGCCAAATTAGTTTTCAGCCACACAAAACATAGTGTTTGATGTTGCTATTATGAATACGAAAGGTGAATGTCAGAAAAAAACCACTTAAATTCTAATTCCATTTAAGAAGAACCAAATACTAAAAATAAGGAAGCATCACATCAGTGAGGTCCACATTCATTAAAACACCTCCCTTGTTGTTTGCTGATAAGACAATTACAGAAAGAGGTAAGTGCAAGTGTCTATTTAAAGTGAGTCTTTTTGTGTAGAGCATTTTTTGTTTCTGTTTCTGGGACTCTGAATTAAATTGAATATTTGATGAGTTTGACTACAAAAAAGACCCCCTTTTCATTATGTACTGTATATGTCACTATATACTGTACACCTGCAACTCTGTTTATTAGTTGGAGGTAACAAAGTATGGATACATTGTCATAAATTCAATTAAAATTCTAGAATTTACTATTAAGTCTGATGTACGGCAGGTTGTAAGTTAGTTAATTGAATAATTGACATCTGCTGTTAGGACCAATAACACTGCATTATCTTTGCTAATTTGCAGGGAGAATTGGAAACATCTGGGTTTTGAAAGTGGGGGAGGAATAGTTGCTTCATGTTGAAGTCAGTGGGAAGTAAGTTTATTGCATGAGTGCGCTTTAATAGGAAACCTAATCATTTTACATGTTCAATGTTTATGAAGGAAAATTGTATTCATTGAGAATTTTTTTTTTCATTTTTGATTTTAAATGGGCATCAAATCAGACTGAGCCTGTTTATTAGTGTTCCTGTGGTACTTAATTTGCATCCCTGAAGCATTTGTACAACCAGCATGTTTTCACCTGAAAGAGTAAATGTTATGCTCCAAACACATAAAAAGCTTTTTGGTGTACTCTAAGGTGGAAAGTTGATTTTTAATCTATGAAAACTTCATTATTTTCCTGTCACTACTTTAGAAGGTAGATTTTCTAAATGAAGTCTCATTGGAGAGAAGTGACTTAAATGTTTACTATGCTGTGTTTAGAAGCAAAACCAGAGCCTCCAGGAGTTATGGAGAATCCACATGATGCCAAGGAGGAGTATAAAAACACAATTAAAAACTGGGTGAGTAGGACTTGATGGTTTTTTGCACATTTAGACTAAGACATATTTCAGAATTTCAAACACTAGAAAGCACATTGTGTTTATTTTGTAAGATTTTTTTTCCTTATAGGAGTAAATGGATTGTTCTCATTTGGAAATAAGAACACTTTATTCATTTATGATGGCTAAAAATTAAAAAGTCAATCAAAAATTTTTGTTTGCTGTGTACATGGAAAAAATAAACCTTACAAAATTATTAAACTCTTAAAATGACCAAACATTACTTTCTATTTTGATCTTGGTTCGTGCTTTGTTTTTGAGGAGCTGCTTTAAAAATGAAAACTTTTCAGAATCTTGAAGGTACTGTACTGCCACGGGTTTTCAGGTTTTGTAGAATGATTCATTGCTCGTTTTTCAGCTGACCTGTATCTGTGGTAACAACAGGTGTACAAAAATAAAAACTGACATTTCCAATTGTTTCATTCTTACGATTCTGAAACATAACCAGACATGTTCCTTTCATGCCTTTATCTGTGGCTGGCGAACGTGTTGCAGGTGTTCAAATCACAGAGATTCATTGGCATTCCACAGAGAGATCACTGTATATTGCACAAGCAATCTGTTCAAGATAGGAAGGCCTTCTAATACTTCTGGCTTCACAGCAGGGTGAAATTCAAGTCTTTCCAGGGCTTGGACCACTGTTAAGTTAGACAATAATCCATGATATTCATATATGCTACTTTGAGAAACATTTTAATTTCTGCTGTTAATGTAATTGTAGGTACGCAATTCTGTTGGCCGATTAGAGAAGAGCCTGTGCACCTGAGTCTTTAGTCAAATGTCTTTGGCAAATGGAAACATTCAAGACCTACAAGCCCTAAGTCTGCTGCTGCTTCAGCAGAAGAATGCATGAAGTTTAGAATATGTTTCTGTCAATAAAAAAACAGTTTTAATGTAAAAAGACCAACTACAAAAAAAAAAGTTATAAAAAGTGGGTGGTTACTTCAAATATGCTAAATCTGAAGTTTGTCAAATCTGAATTAGTTTACGTATACTGAGATAAAGCATTTGGAACTTTATTATCCCAAATATCAATTTCTGTTTGCATAAATTGTTCTACAGACATTACTGTAATCGTAAAGAACATTTGACTAACTTGCACTTTGTTACTTCCTTTATAGCTCTCTTGGTTGTTAGTTGTTACATGGAATAATGATAATATATATACTGTATAAAGATGTGAAATTTCCCCTAATCTAAAATTATCCAAATTCACAGTAATTGGCAGGGGGCTTATACTGTATATACTGTAGGAAGGAAAGAGCAAAAACGCATCAGGCTACAAAGGCATTGTAAATGACTGCTGCACTTTTGGTAAACAGAGATTAAAGTACGGTATAATCTTGTGCCTTTTTTGGTGTGGTTAGTATAACTTCATGACTTTCTGCAATGAAAATCTCTTTGAGGAAAACCATTAAACTATTTTAATATCTCAAATGCCATTTGAAAACAAAGACTGTAGGCTGAAGTTTTATTAGGACAATTCCGAACATGAAGCTAATTTACTCCAAGGCACCATTATGTATATTTTTTTTGAACTCTGACTGGGGAATAGTACTGGGATTTCAAGATCTCTGACCTGCACAATTATTTTTTGTACTGTAGGTAACAACTACATCTGAAATAAACACCCTTTATTGAACCTGTGACTCTAATAAATGCTTTCAGCTTGTGTCCAAGAAAAGAAAATGATCTTTAGACCCAGAAACCATGATGCTTTGGTGTTCTTCTGTTCTTGCTTTCTTGTTTAGGATTCCTGCTATTGAATGCATGTCGCAAGAGAATTAAAATATATACTGAACATCTAAAGAAATATCCCCTTATTACTGCAACTAATTCAGTTACGAGACAAATTATTTGAAACAAAATCTGTTCTGTAACAGGTGCACTAATATGTTATCAACCAGGCATGACATTCTGCAAGTATTATGCTGATGAACATTTGTAACAAACAGAGTTGTTTTACAAAATGTCGTCTGAGTAAGTCACGTGAGCAGTTTGCATGTGTCTGGTCACCGCTGAAAGCACGACAAGCCAGAAACCTGTAATGCAAGCTCTGTTGTGCAAACTCGGTTCATGAGCTCTTGCAGAGCCTGGACAAGCTTGTGTCTGTCCATTGGTCTCTAGATGCTGCACGAGATGCTGTATCATCACACAGATGTTCAATGGTCAAGTTGGGAAAGTAGTGCAACCACAGCACAATTGTCACTTGCTCATAAACTGTTGTTACTCAAATAGTAACAGGATGTGTGCTGGATTCTGCTGTAATGATATTATCAGGATTAGGTTCCAAGAAGGGCATCCATGAGGTCCCAGGTCTTGATCAGTGTAGCACTGCTCAGTCAGATGGCCATCAATCTACTAGCGGAGTTACAGTATGTACCAACTATCCACTCCTTGCCAGATCATCACACCTGGATCTTCACGTCGATTAGTCTGTTGTACATGACAATAAGCATGTTCTCCTTAACTGTGCCATGTCACTGACGTCTTTAGGGGTGTTCTACACAAGACCTTAATTAATCATTAAAGAAGGCTTGGCTTCGGTGCTGGTAAGTCCATTAGAGGTGGTGCAGCAGCATGCCAGTGTCTGGAAGGCGTTGTTCTCTTGATGAGTCAAGTAGAATACAGTATGTAGGCTCCCTTCTGTTTTTCTTTCTTGAGTTTTCTCCTGGCTTGACATTGAATGGGACAAACCACCTCAGCACCTTCTCCCAATCAATCTGCTTAATAATATGGCAATTAAGTACACATGCAACAAAGTCATATGAGTGCCTCAGTCATTTGATCATGAACAATTAATCAGAATACTGCCAGAGACTTCTAAACAAAGCCCATAACATGTATAATGTTTTTTGTACACTTTGTACACATGCATAAATAGTGCTAGATTTTTTTTAAAGAACAGGGTAATTGATTAAGTAAGTAGAAGTTCATTAGCCCAAGAGACTTTCAGTTTAGACAGCAGTTAAGTGACATTCTCATCAATAGGCTTAATCCTCATAGCTGCCCTGTTTTACAGAGGTACTGTACCGTGATATGTGATCTTTTTTCTTTAGTTTTTTTTCCTAGTTACTCTATGCTGGGAGAATTTTTCAAAAGAAATCTAAAAGGAGTAAAACTGGCAGATGCTCAAATGATAAGAACAGAAAGTTTAAGAGTTAATCTCTGGGGGTTCTCACCTACACTTTATCATGACTCTTTCTCCAGAACAGCTCAGCTTGTTATAAAATAGCAAATCTATCTCAAAATATTTTTGGTTTGGCCAGCAGATTACGGTAAAACTTAATAAAAACAAATGCTTTATTGTTTTATCAAGTATATCGCAAAAGCACATACTTTACAAAAACAAACTTGGACTCGCCTAATGATATTTGTCACTACCATTTTTCTCTTTCATTCTCCTGTCCTTTTTTTCGCACAACAACATTGCAACAATTGCAACAATGATATGTAATTTGAATTTAACAAATGTATAAAAGGTTTGACAAATGCATGTTAAACTTTTTTTTCACGAACAGGTCTATGTGGTAACTCTTTGACTAAGAGGGGCATCTTCGTGCTCTGCTCGTTTCTTAGGACAGATTTCTGATTGCAGAAGGGCTTCCTGTGCACTGAGGCATTGAGGAACCAGCTGAGTGAATTCTGTGACCTGGCAGGCAGATGTGAGCAAGAACGGACTTTGCTGCATGTGCAGAATTCGCAACAATGTGAAGTATTGCGTTGTGGGGCAGTGTAGAGTTCTGCTTTGGGCGCTGTGCTTTTAACTGAAAGGTTGTAGGTTTGAGTTCCCTCTTCAAACATAACTGGTGCATTCTTGATCAAGGTAATTTCAAACTAGTTGTTCCATTCCATCCATCTGTATAAGTGCGTACCAGTAAGCCTTAGCACTGGTTTTCAATGGTTAATGGCCTTTCCAGGAGGGAGTTGCACACCCTCCATTCGCTTAATGCCAGATAATTGAATCTCAAACAAGCATAAGGAGCATCTAGGCTCAAGGGTGGACTTTTTTTAACTGAAAAACAATTATTCTCTCTCTTTATTTTTGTGCTCATCCGGCTCGGAATGGCCAGCTGGGCGTTTCCAACGTGCCGGCTCCCGAACCCCGAGCACGCATGGGAAAGTTAGTGCGGACTCCACCCACCTGCCCACCTTCAAGTCCTGCGGGTTCAGTGCCGACCGGCGGAGAGGCACCTCCCTCCCTGGCTGCACCTCGGGCCCGCAGGCACCCAGGAGGCCGCGTTGGTCGCTGTGTTGCTAAGAAATGAGATCCCTGATTAGATGATCTCGCCCTATTCAACTGATGGTTAGCAAATCTGCAGCGGAGTCACTAGGGAGGCCAGGACCCGACACACCTATGCAAATTCTCCATTAAAATGGCTGCAAAATGAGAGCAGGGCATTCAGCCCATCTAGTTCATTAGGTAGTAGCTAATTTATCCAAGGGTCTCACCCTAGCTGCTGTTTCTTTCAAGAATTGGCTGGATACAACCCTTTGTTGCCTTCTGCTCTGAGACTTCCACGTAGTTTCTTCTTGTGCCCTCTGGTTTCTGTTATACTGTTTGTTGTAAGGAAACCTTCTCTGCGGACTTGTCAGTGCCTCTTGGGATTTCGAATACTTGTCAGGTCCCTATGTAATCTTCTCTGTTTCAAGATGAAAAATGTGTTTCCTTCTGTCTGTCGGTGTAGGACATTCCTTTAAGGCCCCAAGTGCTTCTGGTTCTTCTTCTCTGGATTGATTCCAGAGCGACAATATCCTTTCCAGTTCATCGTGCCCAGGATTCTATATCAGGTCTCTCTAGAGCTTTAGAAATTGACAACACAGCATTCCTTGATTTAAAAATTGACCTGTTTAACATTGTGTTTGCCTTTTTAAAGGTTTCCCCACATTGTCTAGGAGATGTAAATACTGTGTTAACCGTTTGTCTGAGTTTCCCTTTGCTTTGTGTTGTCTTCACTGAGGAGGTACTCAGTCAGTCTACCATTGCTTTTCTAACATCCAGATAACAGCTGTATTAATTCTGTACTTTTAAGTCCCTTTCTTCCAACAGGACAGCTAACTTTGTTAAAGGCATAGTGATTCTGAGAGGTGCATAGAATAATGGTTAAATAAAAAGGATTATTAAGATTGTGTTTTATAATGATAAAGTGAATAACACTTTAATGTACTGTAGTTTGCATGCAGCATTTTACGTAAAAGTAAATAGTAATAAAAAGATTACTATTGTATGAAAATGCCTGTTCTAGCTAACGTTTTCTTTATGTTCAAAAAACAGGTTTCATTAACTCAAGTCAGGGCTCTGTATACTGAGCCAGACTATTTTGAAGCTGCATCAGGTCATGTAGCTTCTGTTTTATAACAAGATGGTGAGAGATTAAAATTACTCTTTAAGCAAACCCATGAATACTTTTGAACAGCCTTCTCAAATGCATATTTTTTATTTATATAAAAGATATTTAACATAGAATTTCGACCTCACTTGTTCCAGACTCAGCGGTGGCAATACCAGCAAAGTTTAACTTGGTACAATTTTCTTCTTCATTTTTCCTTAATCTGTTCTATGTGGTATGGTCTATGATATGAGAAAAACTCGCAGAGTGAAGATAAATTTTGCCTGCTGAACAAAATGGATTTAACATTACATACTTTGTAGATGGTCTCCTTGGGCAAAAACGTTTAATATTATTACTGCCCTGTCTTTCTCACACCTTAAAAAGTCTCCACACCCGAAATGTTGTGTTTTCTTTCTTCTCTTTTCAGCATGGAATAAACCTATTACTTGTTCCTTATTAATAAATAGCCCAACAATAAAGAATAAGCTGCACTTTTGAGAAATGTATAACCCTAATTTGTAACCAATCTAATATGATTATGTGTAAAAAGAACAACATACATTTGATTGCTTAACCTGCAGGCTGTGCAAATTTGGACAATATTACGAAGATAATGCAAATGTTACCTTTTTTAGTAGAGGTAACACTGACTGACCAGTAGATTCAAATTAAACTGGGAAAAAAATCATTTATAAAAATAAATATAATACTATCAGGTATCAGGTAAAGGGTTGCCATACATGGTATATATATATCCATGACAAAATACTATTCTCTGTGTAATTATGGGTCCAGGATGCAGCTCTATCATGTTTTTTCCCCTTGTCACGTTGTTACACTAAAGATAGAAGCAGAGGCATAAAAATGATCACTTTCAGTAACTGGGGGGGACAATACATTTGTTTTGAGACATCCTAAAAGCAACTTTATCCCCTGGAAATACAGTATGTACAGTAGCTTCTGACTTCCTCAATATCTTAACAATACAAAATTGTCCAAAATAAGGGGACCAGTAAACAAATGTATGTGCACTGTATATGAAATGCTCGTTGAATAAAACAGTTCTGTATATTAAACACACCCATTCCCCTGGTGCTCCTGGAGTCCTCTGGGCCGCGTGTCAACAGAATAAACAGGTGTGACTGGATTGTAATATTGGCCATATCGCATGAGGGCTTGCATTTGGTACTGTAGTATAAAGTTGATAATATTTGTTCTTGTTAATTGTTTGTGTTATTTTCCCACATGTTTGTAATCCCACTGTGAGCACATGAGTAAGTGTAGGCTTGTTTGGACTGCGTGTTGAAGAGTGAAAGGAGTGAGATATTTCCTCCTTTTATGGGCATGCTAAGTCATGTGCTTCTTATACAATTTTCTTCCGAAGAAATTTCACCAATTATTAGTGCTGCACTTAAGACGTATTTTTGTGTAAATTTCCCATTTTTAAATATTTCAGAGGTGTACCCTTCATTTAATATACAGTACTGTACAAGTACCTATTTCAGTCATAGCTGGAGTTTGATATGAGCTACTTTTCAGTGTACAGTAGGTAGGCTGTTTTACATTTTAATAATGTTTTAATATTAGAGTGTGCGTTTATGGAATCTGTCAGTCTTTGACCACATTCATCAGGATAGTGTTCTGCGTATCCTTTTGTAGTTCCTCACCCCTCTTTCAGCCAATATAGTTTCATTTTAATAGCAATGCATGTCTTTCACTTGATGTACATTATTTATTTATTATTTGTGTGCAAATTGGTATATGTTTTGTAATTGTAACTGTTGCTGACCTATACAGTACATAATGGAATGAATATTATGTTGTGAAGGACTGCAACAGCAATACTAGGGAGGCTGACTGCAATAATATGAAAACTTACAGAACTGCAGCTGGACATAGAGATCAATAATGGAGAGAATGCTGTACTGTTCAATTTAGAACGCCTCTCATTTATTTTCCATTTTAATTAATTTCAAAGCCAATTGAATTCTCAATGTTATGTTTTAATAATCATATCTAAAACCCAGTTAAATTGCTATAAGGTAGGTGAAGTAAGTGGTTTGTGTGACAGATATTATACATTCATGGCTCTGTAGGAAGACAAATATACTGTAGAACAATTTACCAAATTGTTTAGCTTTTGCAGAATGTGGCTCTTAAGCAGTACAGATTGCAAATGGTTTTGGGCTAATTCAGTAACCATTATGCAGAGGTTTTTGCAAGAGAAGGCACTCTCATGAGCTTAGTTTACTTCACCCTTGATTCCTTTAACCACAATCCTCTGTCTTAAATTGACCTTAAACCAGAGGTGTCCAAATCTGGTCCTAGACAGTCAACTTGTCTGCATTGTTTTTCAGGTTTTTTAAGTCACCTGCATGTGGGTCAGTACCTTAATGGGAGACCTTCTGGGAAAAACTAAGGTTGCTGCTGGAAGAGGTGTTAGTGGGGCCAGCAGGGGGCGCTCACCCTGCGGTCCATGTGGGTCCTAATGCCCCATGATGGGGACACAATACTGTAAAAAGGCACTGTCCTTTGGATGAGACATAAAACCAAGGTCCTGACTCTCAGTGATCATTAAAAATCCCAGGGCGTTTCTCGAAAAGAGTAGGGGTGTAACCCCGGCATCCTGGTCAAATTTCCCATTGGCCCTTACCAATCATAACCTCCTAATAATCCCCATCTATGAATTGGCTTCATTACTCTGTTCTCCTCCCCACTGATAGCTGATGTGTGGTGAGCGTTCTGGTGCACTATGGCTGCCGTTGCATCATCCAGGTGGGGGTGCACATTGGTGGTGGTGGAGGGGAGTCCCCATTACTTGTAAAGTACTTTGAGTGGAGTGTCCAGAAATGCGCTATATAAGTGTAAGCAATTATTATTATTATTATTATTATTATTATAATTTTGTGAAGTTAAATTGATAACAACTTAAACCAATAATGGGCTTTTTAGGTTGAGATAAAAACCAGGAGAGACACTGGCCATCCAGGATTAGAATAGGTCACCCCTACCTAATTTCCACTTGTGTCCCCTGATCCTTGCTAATATGGTCAATGTTTTTTGAAAACTTTTTGATTTGTTTCCTGTGCATTTGATTATAAAATAACTTAATACTACATGTCAAAGGTAGCTGTGTGTGACACCCATTTGACAAAATCTTTTTTGAACTGAGTTGACAGATGACATGACAGTTTTAACTTTCACTTCTAATTGTTTTTTACTCACGCTCATTAAAGTTGAGCATAACTGATCCTTGAGTTGCTCGTTCCCGTTTCAAAACCTAATATTTTAAGGTTGTATTGTAAAATGATTTTGTATCAGAAACAGTTCATACAGTATACATTAGTACAAACATACCTCAGTATTTCTTAATCATCTACTTTTCCATATGCAATAAAATATAGCCCTCTTATCTGCATTATGCTATAAATACGAATGAGCAGACTGTAAGAAAAAACTGTGTGTGGTGTGATTGCAGATCAAGTTGTGTAATCATGATTTAGTACCAATAGATTGCAGCTTCATGTGGTTTCAGAAATATTCTGCTGAGGGAAGCATTTGCAATATTTACACTACTTTCGTGCACTCAAGTGAGTGATCTAAAAACTACATACCGCTTTTCACCAAACCCCTGGTTGTGGGGTATTTACACAGGGCTCGCAGGGTAAGCATTATGATCCACAATATGCTGCATGTTTCCTTCAGGGTGATACAGCAACTTGCCCTCCTTCAGACAATGGTAGAGACAGTCACACTACAGGGAAGTGGTTGGAGTTTGTGCAACAAGAATGAGGCAAGTGATGTGTTAAGATGGAAAATAACAGGTGATTTGTTTAGCAAAGCGTGGACCGAGGGCCTTCACCCCTTGAGGAATCTATTGTATTTATCGTCGTAGCAACCCAAGTCATTTTGGCAAACTGGCAAGTGTAAAGGTCTCCGCACAGAGGCGATGTGATGAGATAGGCATTCCGAACAAGCCGAAGCCTTTTTATTTTGTTAGGCAAACCAGCAAATAGTTACGATTATCAAGACAACTTCAAAACATGGACCAGCATCTCTGTGGCCTTCCTGTTCAGACAGCTATCATATCTACTATGAGTTCTTGACAATTTTTCCTGAATTACTGTACAACCAAATTGATTAATTGATTGAGATTGTTTAGAATACACTGTCTCTCACAGGTATTGCTACTTGGGGTTCCCTGTCTGCCTTCAGAAACTCTGTAAGCTGCATCTTCTGCAATGGATAAAATTCCCATCAGCAGATCTATTTCTTTTTCAGCTGGATCAGAGTCTTCAGTCCCCATACGAAGGTATGGTGTTGGTTTAAGCTGTAAACCATCGCATTTGGTTGGCAACTGTGTCTCTAAGTCAATATACTGTATGCTACATGTGTTGTTACAAATTGCCATTTTGTTAATTTCATTCATTGTCTGAAGGAGAGCAACTTATCCTCTACACTTTCATTGGAAAGCGTGTGATGTAACACTGATGTTGTATGGATGACATATAACAAAGATATCTGGCCGCTGTGTACAAGTTCAGGTTTGCTTGTCTGGAATTTGGCCTTGAAACTATTATATTGTTGCTTAATTGTCCAAGGTCGTGTTTCTTTAGTATGCAGCAAAACTGTCGGTACTTGTTTAACAGTTAGGATGGTACCTAAACATCTGAGATTTAATGTTTTGTGTGTTTTAAATGCTGAGTCATTCACTGATTAATTATGCTCATTACAGTTTTACTTGGGTGTCAAGTTTGATTTGCTTGTACGTGCACTACAGCATGACTTGTGGCAGTTAGCATCTGATGTTTTGAGATTAATGCCTGTGATAAACATATCCCTCAGTGTCTTCTTGAAGTGTAGTGGGTCAATTATGAAGACCAATATTCTTGTCTGTTCTCTAGAATCTATCTTTTCAATTTAAATTACAAATTAAAACTTGGGTAAAGGTAAAGGAAAACGTAGGTTTGCTTGAACTTTTTGGTAAGGGTTAAAATTTTAATATTTTACTTATAAATTAGATATTTACATTGTAGCCATGAATTGAAAAGGAAAGTAAGAGGAATACATTAGTCTTCAAAGAGATTATAATTTTCCTCCAACAAGGAAGTTAGAGGTACTGTACATAACGGCCAGAATAATACTGCGGTAAATTTCTCTAGCCTTTTCAAAAGCTCTTGTTTCTAGTTTTGCAAATTACCCCAAGACATGCAAAATGGCTCATCTTGAATCCACATCCAGGCAAATGAGGAGAGTGTGGAAACTAGATCTGCTGTGTTCTTTGTAAGCACGACAATATGCTACTCTTCAAAGCAAATTCTATGCAAATTAATTGTGTACTGCTGGCACAAAATGAGGTTAATCATGGTTTAGAGCTAGATATTTGTATTCGCTGTATTAGCTGTGTAATAAGGTAGTTTGAGTAACTTAATTTAGCATTTTTTAAACAATGGCTCATTTCTTTTCTGTTCCCAAATCCATTCCTTTTTACAGTCTATTGACTCTTAAAGCTTCAGTACCCTTCACCGTTTCAATCTTTTATTATTTTTTTTGAAAGAATCTTGCAATTCCCAAACCACTTTACAAATAACTGGGACAAAAAAAGACAATATGCATCCTACAATCCAAAGGAAGGTGGTATAAACAGGTTTTAAAATTAGATTTGAATTCTCTCTGTCCATTAAGTATTCCCATTTACAGTGGAAGGTGTGCCTCGGGTACACTGCTGGAGAAGATCTCATCTCAACACGCACGCTCCATAGTCTTGTTTGGGGGACAAGCAGGAGACTGGAGTCGGAGAACCCACATCTGCAGCTAGAAGCTCAAGAGGGGTATTCTGAAGTCTGCACATAGATTAACAGCAAGGCAGTACAGAGATACAGTAACAAGACAAAATCTATACAGTATGTTCATCATAACGACACCTAGCCGATCCTCTAGCTGCTCAGTTTTAAGCGTGTTGAAGTTGAAGTTAAGTGCGAAGCGGGTGGAGCAATACAGTAGTTGTGTATTTTTGTTTTTTTATCATCCAGATTAGTTTGCCTGCTGTGGGCAAAGACAAGACAAGACAGGATGGGATGTAACCAAGCAATGCTCCTAAAATGAAAGAGGGGCATTAATAGCCATGATTAGAAAAGTGGATTTTTGCTGTGGAAAGCTAAGATGATGCAATGAAATGGTTTGTGCAAGTTCACCATCAGCTATATAATTCAGAAGCCTCCTGATCTTTAAGCACACAGTAAGAAAGGCAATTAAATTCAACTAAACTATGAAATAAAGCCAAATATATACTAATACAATTTCAGTTTGCACTGGTGATGTAGATTTAGTTCAACTGGCATGAAATCCAACAGTCCCCCAGGACCTGAGTTAGGAACACTGGTTTAGAAGAAATGTATTTATCTGACAGAAATATGAAAAATAGAGTTAAAGGAATGACATCTGTAACCTGAGCCTGATTAATGAGATGTCAGCACCACTGAGCATTGACACGTACCTGTTTCAAGAGCTCTTCCCTGCTGGACTTCATATCTAAGTTTTTTTTTTTTTATTCAGCGGCACCAAGTGAAAACTGTTACAAAAAGAAGGCATTTGATTGACATTTTTCTGAACTCGCACAAACTGATGTCTTGTCTCAGTGTGTATTTCTTTATTGATCTTTAATGATGATTGTCGATTGATTGTGAAGCCTGTCCATTCAAATTGAATGAACCTTTAAAAGAATAGCAGTTCAATAGCACTTTGATTCTTCTACATGCTTCTTGCTACACTTGCCTTTCTATCATTGCTGTATTTTGCTTACTTTCTGTGTTAAAATTATGCTGCAACCTACATTCCTACCTTATTTTAAAACTTGATATATTAGACTGTAGCCTTTATTATGCTGTCTGTTAAATGAAAATAGAAATGATGAATAAAAAGATCATTTTTGATAATCAAAGATAATCAAAAGGCAGTTTTATTCTGACTGAAAGTAAAGTATGAATCCGGCCAACGGTTTCTTTTATGAGATGCTGTTGAAAATATTTGGGAAAAGCTTTTTGGAAATGCTGTGTATAAAAGCTATACTATTAATATAAAGTATTAGATTGTAGCCTTAGTTATTGTTACAAAATCTTCAAAATTTGAACTGTAAGGGAAGAATTGGTTTCAAAACTGCAATTCTCTTAAAAAGTGCTGAATTGAATTTATTGGAAATACATTATAATAAAAGAGAGAGAAAATGTACATTTCAACAATTGTTTTATGTTAATACATTGGCTTTTAGGAACAAGACACTGCAAAGCATACAAATCACTGATCACTGCACCAATAATCAAATACAATTCTTCACTTGTAAACATATCTGAGTGAGACTAAATGGCTATGCATGCAGGGTTAAGTTTTTATTAATTTATACATGTATTTTGTTAACCTGTGGTGTTTGCCAAAACATTTCTCCACAACTGACTAATGCCTTTCAAGGGGTTAATAGCATTTTAAATACGTCTCATAGACAATCGCATACAATTCCATTCGCTTTCAAAGCCATGTAATAACTGATATAGTGCCAAATGCGCATCACACTTGCAGTACCAATGAATCTCAGACTTAAGATTATATTGAATTGCTATCACTAATCCTTCTTTCTAGCAAATTGTACATGAGCATTACTTTGAAAGAATTTAAAAAAAAAAGATCTTGGGAACAGACCACCTGAGTTCTATGCTGATGGTATTCTGTTCCAATTTCTCAAGACAGTGTTATAAACAAACTGTTCAAACCTAACTCTAAGCCAAACAGTTCAATGAAAGCAGGACTGCTGTAAGACACCAGAAAACAGCTCAGTGCATCCCCGCACCCACAAAAACTGGATTGTTTAGAAAGAGAAATGTGAGAGAATCTTGTACTTTTGGTTTCCCTCAGGATATAAAGCAAGCTTTATGTACAGTATGTGAAGTGGAGGAATATCTCCATTTTAGTCCTTGGTATATCGCAGTTCTAAACATTTTCCCCTTGAGAACTTGCCCAGTGGGGTAAATTTTAGTCCCCGTTCCATAGTAGAATTTAATTTATGCATAGATCTTTTTTTAAAGCCAGTAGGAAGCTATAAACTTTCCAATGAAACAAATCCCACTCTTCATCATTAAAGATCAATAAAGAATAAATTACAAGAGTCTCCTGATTACCTTTTAAAATATAGACGACGAAAACAATCCATTGAAAAAGCAAGACAAGGATTTCGTTTTTTCCAAACATAATATTAAGCTCTTTTACTCAACTGGAATAGCCAAGCCCTGGGTTCTCTTCGGCAAGTTAAACCGCAACACTGTTTGGGACCCTGTCAGGTGAAAAGTAATAGTAGGGCAGTTTCTTGTTTTTGTTTCTTTCCTTGATGATGCTGGCAACCTCGTCCAAGTTCTTCCGGAATCTCGCCATGGCCTGCTTCACCGGTTTCTCGATAAAGTGTTCATCTGGGTACATGCCTAAAAATAACTGACAATAGGACTGAAGGTAATTTCAGGAAAAAGGACTAGAAACCCTTAACTTCAGGGTTGATAGTCAAAGCTCACAGCTTCCCTTTTTTTTCACGGCTGTTAAATAGAAATTCAGTCCTGATATGAGCAAAGGAGATTTCTGATCTTAAGCCACAGATGAACAGTTCCAGAGTTATAATTCAATTGTATTTAAATAAGAAGACAGATTGCTTGTTTTTTTTCTTAGTTAGTTGGGAATTGACAAATAACTGTAAAACCTGCGGGAGTCCCTTTCTTATGTACTAGACTTGGCCATCTATACCTATATATACTGTTTAAGTCTGAAAACTGTACCACTTTACTATCCAGCAAAATAAGTCATGTTTAAAATCCTGTGCTGGAGTTTTTAAGGAACAGGTAGAGCCTTCCATGCCTCTGAACTTTGCATTGAAAGCAGTGAATGAGATTTAAACCAGGAATGATGGTCCTCTGCAGGAGATCTTTGGAATGTGACGCATCTGCTAGTACTTCGGGTTTCCGAGTCTCAGAGTTTTAATGATATGCCACACGGCCTGTAGAAAACAAATGTATGTACTGTACGTGGAGGCACTCACAGTCCTACTTACTTCATTTTCCTGAAACTGGCTGAGGGCCCAGACAGCCCCTAGGTGCCAGCAGGATCGGCCACGGTCAGGAAGAGACTCGATGATAAACTCAATCGTGGTGACGCCCTTCTCGGTGGGTGGTGGGCGGCGCATGGTAGGGGGGGAATTCGGAATCCAGGAGCACCAGTCGTACTGTAAAAGTGCGTGGGAGTTGCAATCAAGATGGAGAGCAGGAGGTGCTTCATATCATAAAGAGCTGTGGTAGCTAGAGCTACCCACCCAGCCACTATTCAAGATGATGCCCTTCAACAAACAGCTCACAAGAGATCCTTGCATTGACTGTTTACAGGCAACCCAACCTCCTTGAAGGGTTTAATAGCCTCCCTTAGGTTGTATGCTCACTTATGTTCTATAACGTTCACAGAAGTAGATCATTCTACATCTCGGAGCCCAGAACATGCAGTCTCCATTGCACTCAAGATCTTTATAACTCCTAACCCAGCCACCACCATCTCTTACATAAGAAAGAAACCTTCGTGTGTGGAATTCAAGGAGGCAAATTCAACATTCACAGGAGTTAAGGCATGACTAGTGGCATGATTTACTGTAGATCAGGAATGACCATTTGAAGCCTTTGGGACACAGCAGAAACACTGTAAGCATTGGTAAAATTAGATTGTGGAAGGAATGTTAAAATAAATGTTTCCATTATTATTTTTTGCTGTTCTCCGTATAAATGATGCAACAGTTATTATAATTATATAATGAGTATTATGAACAATTCATTGTTATGCAAATCGTGCCATGATATAGTAAATTAAATAGGTCCCAAGGTTGGGCTTGGCTGATAAAATTCTGAAGCTTAGCCAGATTGAAAGGTAGAATACTATTGCCTCAATCTGTTGTTTTTTCAGATAAGGAGTGCTTAGGACTGATCACTGTATTGTGTGTTAAGACAATTTGATTTGATTAAATTGGGGTCCTTTAAATGTACAGCTGGCTTTTGCAGATCTGCAGTTAAAATATGAGCTTTTCTTTCCTTATTGTGTTTCACTGCAAAGCTTTGCCAAAAGTGAATGAGGGAGGAAAATAACTTTTCAGGAACACCTTTCTCCTGCTGTAAGACCAAACTCCAGGTATGTACAGTAACAGTGGTGCATCTCTACCTATTTCTAACTCTGGGGCTCCAGCCTTCCATGCTAGTGTTCACTATGGAGCAGGTGGAGCCTATCATCATCCACTGAAGATCTTGCAAACAAAACGTATTTCATGTGTTATATCAATACAATCGATAGACAAAAAGCCAGTAAGTGTAAAGTTGGATTTAAGCTGACCTAGTTTTCGGCATTTAACCTGGAACAATGGCAAATTTTGAATTAGAATACACTGGTTCTTTCATGCTACTGACATTGCAACTATAAAAACATGAAATGGAGACATTATCTAATACATTTATACCATCACAACTGCAAAGAGTATTGGGTTCATGCCATTGGGCCTGCAAGATACATTCTTATTTACTATATCAGTGTACTACTGTATATCATAACGCATATTAAAAAGAAAATTGTTAATCATGGTAACCTTGTATGTCTTAACATGCTACATGATTTTATTGAGAGAGAGAATTTCTGAAGTAAAATCTTTAACATTTCCTCTCTAATACTACATATTCTGAAGTGCCATGTTGCTTTTGATCAAGTGAACTTTGTGTGAACACGGTGCTTGCTGTGGCCTGCACTCTATCTGAAAGCACACACTCCAAGGGGCAGCAGTGGTGGGTTATATTTTCTTCCTGTGTAGGCCTCTGCCCTCAGTAGCCTCTGTCATACTGAGGATGTCGATTGTGTCACATGGTTGTCATGGTTTGATGAAAGCCATACAGCACATTTCTAATTTGCAAGAGAGAAAGCTCTTTATAGTTTATTAGGAGAAAATACTATGAAGCAACAATCACCAGCACAAAGATCCCTTCATTAAATGAACATATACAGTAGAAGGTGATTATTTAGTACAAGTGAAACAAGCACTCACATGCTTCCTTATCTGTATGTAGTAGATATATTCCTATTGGTTTAGAATTGCAAGATTAGGAATTATTGTTCTGAAAAGAGCAATAATTATGAAATAGTGGTGTCTACTAAAATTTACAATTCAGCATATATATTAATAAGGAACAAGTAAAGGTTTATTCCATGCTGAAAAGAGAAGAAGAGAAACACATTGTTTCAGCTGTGGAGCCTTCCTTGGGTGTGGGTTTATAGTGTGAACCCAATACTCACACCCGAAGAAGGATCCACTGCGGAAACATGTTTCTTTTCTTCTCTTTTCAGCATGGAATTAACCTTTACTTGTTCCTTTGCAGCCTAGGCATGCTGACGCCGATACCTACTTGAACTACTTCGTATATATTGCTTTATTAGCAACTTTAGAATATTAAAGGAAACTGCACTAGATGGAAACAGATGCCTCATTCTGTCATACTGTATGTTCACACCCATTCTATCTATGATTTCTGATACTGTAAGTAAAGGAATGTTTTTACACTTGGTGATCTCATTGGCAGTTTTGCATTTATGCTACTTAATAAAACTGTACACTGTACATAGTAAACTGTACATTTTGTTATACTGTAGCAAGTTATTTTACGTTTTTGCGATTTACAATAACATAGCTGTAAACCTATTGGGGAATTTAAAATAGGATTACACAGGATGGGTATAAGATCATCACTGAAAGCTTGCTGAGTTAGCTATGACTGAATATAATGAATGAATATAAGAAATAAGAGGTTTCAAACAATAGGAAACTATCTGGCCCATCTAGTTTTTTGGTATGTATTTCCCAGGAACTCATCCAGCTGTTTTTTTTAAAGCAGCAAGCCTGGTAGCTTGTTCCATGCTCCCATAACCTGTAGCAGAAGGAAATGTTTCCCAAAACCTATTGTGTTAAAATGAATTAAATTAGATTTGTTTCTGGTAAGGTTGGACCATTAAAGATTAAGACTTGCTAAAGCAATGAAGAGTAGAATGTGGCTGTCCTTCATGCTTAGTTTTTAATAGTTTGTGTGTCCTTATTGGATTTCCCTGAAATAGTTGCATACAGTACCTGCCCAAAATTGACAGCAGCATGCTGTGCTGAGGCGGTGAAGATCACAACGGTCAAATACTCAATCAGTTTCTCCAGTGTCTTAATGGTCTTCGGGAACCCTGAGAGGAACAGATCACATTATCACCCAAAAATACTGCAGATCATCTTTTTTCATTTCTCACTAGTTTTATATCCACCGTTCTGTATTTTGTGATTCCTTTCTCCTTGGTACTGACAAACTAAGACATATGAGATTTAATGCTTTGCATGTTCAGTTTAATTAAGACCTCTGGCTGAATGAATGTGAATTTTCTGTGGCAAACCAAGTCTTGGAGTTGATATTACTGGTTCTGAACTTCCATCTTCAAAGAAATATTTTGGCATAAGCAACTCTTAAAAGACTTTAATTACCCAGGGGTATGTGCTGAGAAAAGCCATGGGGAACTGAATGAGTCCCCGTGAGTAAACATTGTACTCACAGCCATATACAGTACAACAACTGGTGCCCAGTGGTTCTGCAGAAAAGGCATATTTTAAAAGCTTCACTTGATTGATTGACAGAGTTAAATTACCCTTACTATGGTTAAAGGTTAAATCCTTTCCTATGGTCTTCATCTCTAAGTGGTTTGTACAAGTAAATCTGACCAGTTGCAATAATTCTGGGTCAGGACTGTGTAACTTTTGTTTATGTAGAAACAATGAAGGCAGTTTTGTAGCTAAGCTTTAAATAATAAAAGAAATAATTGCACAAACAGTATTTGCTGTCAGCTGGCATCTCTTTTATACTGTTTTACAGTGTATTTGTTATTTCATCACTATCTACTCTGCATCCCCTGGCAGACTGTAGCCTTCTTTAACTCTCACTACCCCCACCCTGGCTTCGCGGAAGTCTACTTCCTGTCAGGAAAAAGAGGAAGTTTCTGTTTTGGAAACAAAACAGCTGGCACTGGATTTAGTTTTAGCTTCTACTGTAGCTAGTTTATTCTTCAGAGCCTGAACTTACAAAATGTTATTACATTAGTTCTTAAAACATTGGCATTCTTTTTTCACTAGACTATTACAAACAATAACTGCAATGGACAGAAACTGTTATGTAATTTGCTATGAGGTTTGTTACATTGCATGTACATGGCAAGGTTTTGCTTGCAGGCTGAGATTTAGACAAGCAGATATTTTAGTTAGTTCAGAATGCCGATTTAAGGGATATTTTCTTTCCTAACAATCTCGTAATTATACTTTGTTACACTGCTGTCAGCATTTTGAAGAGTGGGGACAGTGCTGTGTTTAAGTCTGCGTGTGCTATACAGTATGTTGGCAGAAAATTAATTATCAGTTGCATATATTTAATGTGCATGTTCTCTACTGAAACACCTTACTAAAAAACGTTTTTATTCAGGGGCTAGCATTGTATACACAGCAAGATATTTATGTGTGAGGGATTATACAGTATTGTATACAGTATATTGCTTTACAGTTATTTTCATATCCTCTTTTTTTTCAGGCTATGCATTACACATACAGCAATAAACGCATGGTCTTCATGTACTGTATCACTGATTCAGTATATACATGAAGCAGGATATCCAACACTCACATTTGTGTGAGTGGTTATATTGTCTTACAAATGTTATTTTCATCTCCTTTCTATTTTTTTTCCATGGACTTTTTATTGAACAGACCATGGTAAATTTATTAACATTAATACTAGAAATATACAGTATATGTATCTTACTCTGTTAGATCCAGTTTTGTTTAGGAAAATTTTGCTTTCGTGCCTTCCTGAAAATGTTCACAAAATAACAAATGCTAAATTTGGATTTTTTTAACAGAAACTGCTCTAAACACTAACCTGAATTTTCGGTGTCCTGCATCCCAAAGACGCTAACATCCTTCACAAAGGCTTGTATCTCCTCATCATTCTGAACTGACTCATCGCTGTCGTAGTAGATGTTCACAACATCCGTCACAAACCTGTTCAGAGCACAGGATACGTGTTGCTCAGACATATTATTTGACTTAAAACAAAAGTGCTTTTGATACATCGTTTCATACAATGACAAGACAAGAGAGCTTGTAATGATTTGAGACGGTTATCTAGTAATGGCTTTTCGTATTTATCTCTAGAATCTTTTAACATTACAGTTCACTGCTCTTTGTTAAAGTGTCTCAATCCATCGGCGAATGTCTTGTGTCAAGTTGCTCCTAAACAAATTGGATCATTTATTATGTATTCATGGGGGAGGGAGCTCATTCCTAAGATAAGTTTCTATCTTTAGGAAATCAATAATCTTGATTTTGTCATTCAACTACGTTGAGCTTAATAACATAATTTCACAAAAATGTTTGTAGTAGGATATTATTCGTTGATAAAGTTGCACAGGTACTGAAATATTTGCCCGCTTAAGAAATGCATCATCTTGACAAAAGGTTGACAATCACTGTACCTCTTGACTACTTCCCAGACTCTCATCCCATCGTCTCGGTAAAAGAAATAGGGGAGCTCTTCCTGACTTTCCATTTCTCTGAGTTTTATGGCTTCAGGGAAGATCATGGATTGATATGTGAAATCCTTCATGGCCCTCTGCACCAGCTGAACATGGCCCCCTCCACCTGTAGCATTGGCCTACAGAGTAAGTAAATGTGTATAGTAAACAATATAATAATCACATTTTCAACTGATGGAAGAAACAAAAACGTTTCTTTACCAAAAGTCTCTAAACATTTGTACTGGATAAATGACTAGTCCTGGACGTAAATCAGAATAAAGTTTTCACTATCGGTAACTGAGATCTGCACGGGAAATTGAACTCATCTAAAACTCATCCGTCCTCAGAAGATGCCAGTGTAGTGGCCAAATTCTACTGGCCAACTCAAAACGTGGATTGCCAGCAGCCATATCAGCCTGCAACTCACAACTGGCATCCCATTGAACCTAAGCAGGTGTGAGCCTGGTCAGTACCTGGATGGGAGACCTCCTGGGAAAAACTAAGGTTGCTGCTGGAAGAGGTGTTAGTGGGGCCAGCAGGGGGCGCTCACCCTGCAGTCCATGTGGGTCCTAAAGCCCCAATATAGTGACGGGGACACTATACTGTAAACAGGCGCCGTCCTTCGGATGAGACATAAAACTGAGGTCCTGACTCTCTGTGGTCATTAAAAATCCCAGGGTGTTTCTCGAAAAGAGTAGGGGTGTAACCCCGGCGTCCTGGCCAAATTTCCCATTGGCCCTTACCAATCATGGCCTCCTAATAATCCCCATCTATGAATTGGCTACATTACTCTGCTCTCCTCCCCACTGATAGCTGATGTGTGGTGAGCGTTCTGGCGCACTATGGCTGCCATCGCATCATCCAGGTGGATGCTGCACATTGGTGGTGGTGGAGGGGAGTCCCCATTACCTGTAAAGCGCTTTGAGTGGAGTGTCCAGAAAAGCACTATATAAGTGTAAGCAATTATTATTATTATTATTATTATTATTATTATTATTATTATTATTATTATTATTATTTACTGGGAATTTCCTGGTTAGATGTCCCACAAGATTACACGGAACTAACACACTTTTTAGTGTACGTGTTTCTCTGCTTGGGGAACGTTGTCCCCAAGTTGTCCACACATATGCTAAAAGCTTGAGAAAGCATGGGTGAGTTCTGGTGTGACACCAGAATGGAGTTGTGAGGCTTCGCAGCATTTTCATTGCAGCTAAGTTCCTTAATACTGTCTCTCAGAATCCTGAAAGTGCTCCGCCGTGGAAGACTTATAAACACAAGACGGTGTAAATGAGAGGAGGCCATTCAACCCACCTAGCCTGTTGGGTAGTTAGTAATTTCCAGAGTCGCACAACCCTGTGGGTAAAAAAGCACCGCGTGTTCTCAGTGCTTAACGCACGTCTAAGTAGTTTCCATTTCTGCCTTCTGGTTCATGTTTCACTTGTTGATTCCCATTGTGTCAACAATTTGTCCCAAATTGCAGTATTTTATGTTGGACTTATTAGATGTTTTAAAATACAGTCTCCTTAAGTAACACTTTATATTGAGGTGTTGCTTTTAATGTGTATACCTGTTGGATGATTGCTAGAGAATTTATGAAGTAATAAAACTCTAATGACAGCCTTTGAAAGATACAAGAATGCGTGCTGCAATCCATCTCAAAGTGAGACAAGTGCTGGCAGTTAGCATCGGAAAGGGAAACTTTGTGTTCAGAACTCTTGACCTATTTAGAGAAATCGTGAGAACAACTTCAGCACCAATTATTTGAAGGAACTCTTTTGGTGCTATAGAAGCGTTAAAGTTGTAAATAGAATCATAAAATTTGTGTTGTGAAAAAAATTAAAAATTAATTAATTAAGGTTAGGTGAACCAAGCAATTCTTACATACGCAGCTGTCCTTACAAATATGATAATCTGTAGTTACTGTAAAAATGTTACTTAATTATCTTATACTGCTATTTTCTATAATAAATATGCAAATGGGAATTATATGTCCAATATTTCGTAAAATGGTTAGGAATAAGGGAGTATTACGATTGTCTGAATTACCGCAAAAAAGTATTTGTGTTTTGTGGTTATTGTGGTAAAAATATTAAACCTATACACTGCAGTTGGAACTTAATGGTTCTCATTTAAAACTAGTTGTGGAGTTAACACACATACAAAAGCTTAAATTAGTGATCAAACTGTCAAATACGGCATTTTTGCTGACCTGGGGTATAGAGTGCAAAAGTGTTGAAGGTGTGAACAGAAAATGTAAAAATAAGACCTTGTGGCATTCTGCTCATAAGTGGAAGAACCTTTTGTAAAGAAAACAGGAAACGGGGTAGCATTCTTGTTCGATACTGATGACCTGCATATTCTTGTTGGCAGCCAACAGCAATATCAAAAGACTCTAAATCTTATCTAAAAGAGTCCTCTCAGTTTTACTGTTAATGAAAAATATATGTAACACTGAAAGATGTTTCTTTTTCATCTTCTACTTTATAATTTTACAGTCAAGCTTGTAAAAGTTCACAGAAACCATTTCTCAGCAACCATGTGAATATGATGAGGCTTGAGCTTCATTATAGTGCTTGATGTTTATTGAATGTGAGCTGAACATTTATTTGTAGTTTGCATGCTACAGTGTCCATGCAAAACTAGTGAGAGGGCTTAGCAACAATCTATGCAATCAAAAGTCTCTGCCATTGGCACAAGAGTACCCTTCCACTTTGGATAAAGGCGTCAGCAAAATAATTAATAGTAAAACCGCCTCAAGGTCACAGATCCGGGTTCAGGATGCTCAGCTGTTATTCCTGGTGGCAACTAAAAATGCAGCACCTGCAACGCCAAGCACTCCACACTGAATCTACCATGTGGAAGAAGACTGGATATGTTTCCTCTAGACCAGTGTTTCCCAGTCTGGGCACTGGGTTACCCCAGGGTCTTTAGCTCATCACATTCTTAAATGTAACTGTTTTCTGGTATTTATAAACCATTTCAGATGCTGGGATTCAGCTCTCACTTACAGTAGGTTTGTTACAGGTCAAGTTCTTGGTTGGATATAACCAATGGGCCCTTGCGGCACTAAGAACACTTCTATCTGGACAACTGAGAAGAAATGAGATAGATAAGACTTTACTGAAATAGGAGCTGTCAATGAAATTGTAGGAGAAAAAAAAAACTTTCAGCTGAAGCAAAGTTCTCCTTCTTATATTTCTTGGAACTGACACACACAAGGCGTTACTTGAAGCCCTGAGTGCAGAAAACAGTTAAAACTGTATCAAATATTTGCTCAAAGGTTCAGTACGTTTAATTCAGTAAGAATTCAGAATGACATCCTGAAGAGACAGTGGCCCTCCAGGAGTAGGCCTGGGAAACACCTAGCTGGAGCAGGAGAGCAGTGAGGAACTGGGCTAAACAGAAAGTGACGATCTTACGTTTGACTCCTCGAGGAAAGAAAGTTAAGGCTAGATGCGAGTGTAAGGCAGTCCTTACCTTATCGAAGAGTCCGCACTCGCAGATGAGCTGCTCTCGAGCCTTGGTGTTGATGGCAATGGTGAAGCGCACATGGGGGATGAGAAGCTGTGAAGGCAATCATCTAATAAAATCGCCATTTTAGCATTACAAGCCTGATTGATACGATTTATTTTTCACCGAGAATGAATGCTAGAAAGAATACTACTGCTGTAGCGACATAAACCACCTTGAAGGCCTGGAGCTGTCATAAAATGCAACGGCTAGGTATTTTTGAGCATGCTTCAAGAAAGAAGAGTCAAGAGCAGAAGGGACAGACGGAACCCATGTTGAGTTTGCGGTGAAAAATTGTAGACAAGCACCTTGAAGATGGGGTGGACAGCAGGAAGCTGGCGAAACATGGCGATTCCGAAAACTTCTGAAATGAGATGTGTCCGGAGGAGATGTGTGACAGTTTGGTGGATGTGGAAATCGGAAGAGCGCACCCAGATCTTTGCCAGAATCCAGTCATATTTAGCATCACTTGGTAGGAAAATTGGATTGTTTTCCCCTGGAATTTGACCCAGCTGTTGAGAAAGGAAAGGTTTAATTATCATCAAAAACTCTTTTTGCAGTTCATTCCACTGGTGTGCTTTTTTTGTGGACAGAAGTAATTTTACTGTACGACACACAGATAACTATTTTGAGGGCAGTAATTCAATTTGTACATTATTTTGAATTTTGGTTTGGTTTTGGTTTTAAAAATGTTTCTCTCATAAATAGTTATGTCACATTTTATTAAGATTACTTTATTAATATAAATGTATCAGTTTTTAAGTTGTTATTGAATATTGTATTTTAATACAATGTAAGATCTTTTCTTTCAACAGCAATACTATTGTGTTGATGACAACCAAAAACAAGTTACCATTCACTTCAGACATGGAAGTTTCAGTGAACATCATACTTCACCAGAACACTTTTATCTGCTGGTAATTCTAAATGAGACTGTAAACAAGGAACATCACAGTACGATAATAAAAACAATACATACTTAAACTATTGTACTCTGTAAATTTAATGAATGGAGAAGGGTAAGAGTTAGATTCTGCCATCAGTTTTCATCATTCATGTCCAAATCATATTTGGAAGTGTCATTTTCAGCATTTTGACATTATTAAATTGCTTTTATATTCCTAACTAAACTCGAGCAGTGTTTTTAGACAAAGTGACAGTGTTTAAGTATTACTCCGTTATCAATTGAGGATGTTGTGTTCGAGACAGTAATGCAAAAAAATACTGTGGATGGAGTGTACTAGATGTAATCATAATTTCTCAGTTTAGAACTGTTTGAAATATAGATGTTTAACTGACATGCTTACTGATAGTATTTAAATATAAATAGCAAATGGCTCTGTAGGCTTTTGTTAAAACATAATCCTTTGTCAGTGATCTGCTACAGTAGAGGTATTTGGATGCTTTTTAAATAAGTTACTGTATGAATAAATGTTAAATTGAGAACTAGATGATGGACTGTGGTTTATTATACTGTAAATACTATTAATCGTCGGCCATAAATTTCTCATACAGACAAACCTGGTCACTGGATCTAGATTTTTTATATATTTGCTTATCCTACTCGGTCTGGGGGGCAGAAGGCAGGGAGTCAGAATGCTCTATAATAAAGGTCTGCACTCCCTTGCCCGTGGCAATTGTAATGGTGGTGGGGAGATGACAAAGAAAGAAACATGTGCATTAGCAAATTGGTGCTGGTTACACGTGGCAGGCTGGTTTCCTTTTGTTCAGCAAGTGCCCTTCTCAATGCATCAGGAAAAAAGGTTTGCACGTTCCCCTGAGCCTTCATTATGAATGCCACATTGCCCCATGTAAAGTCCCTAAATATTGTTGCATAAAGTACTCTTCTATGTTTCTGTGCTGAATCTACTGTACATGCACTGAAATTCCATTGTCTGAACTTAATCCATGCTGTCCACTTGAAGGACACATTTTTAATACCACTGATGCTTTAAGCTTGTTTCATACTGGACATTTATAAAGTTAAGTAAAAGTATTGAAAATATTCTGACTTCAGCTTCTTTCTTGAAATATCGGTCAAAGAGGATAAACTCCTAACAGATGGCTTTGCATATTAGCAGTGTGTGGGACTTTCTTCTCATTAATAACCACTTATTTTTGATATTCCAAGCAAATACTAATTTTATAATATTTTTAATCCCAGAGTGTTTTATATAAAAGAGGGGATCCACCATCCAACACGGTCCCAACCTGTGACCAAGTGGAGACATGAGAAATGACTTCACCTATTGAATCAAGGGGGAACGTTAGATAGGTTAAGCCTAAGGTGCTATTTAGCCAGCACACCAAGTTATTGCCCTTATGCTTATAAATTGTACCATGGGTTCTTATACCAAATAATCAAAGAATAAACACAGAATTTTGCAGTTCAAGAATTTGAACTGGCAGAAGTGTAAGCCCCTTATTACTTACGTGACAGGAAGTTACAAGAATTAACAGTCGCTGTGAAGACGTAAGGAATATGCATTGTCAAGATATCTGCTTGTTTTCACACAGTGAAAACATCACATGACTAAAGGATGATAGACATCGCCCCAACTCACAAAGCCATCAGATCATGGGTTAGTGACCACTGATGTGCTGGTGCAAACTCACACTCACGCTGGTGGTAAACCATTATCTCCAGTCTCTTCCAGCCCTTTGGGAACTGTGTGTGGAACCACCTCATTGAATAGAAACTAACCAAATTGAGTGGAAATTTAAATATTTGGTGTACTCTGGTTTAAAGTTAGTGTTGTGGTAGCAGTCTGGAGGAGTCCTTAGGTGTCTAGTCTTGTAACTGGAAGGTTGTGGACATTGTTTTACCTGTGAGAACAAGATATGTCACTCATCTTGTTCTAGTAAAATTCACAAAATAAAATAAATAAATAAAATATGAACAGCTACAGTATAAATGTAAGTCGCTTTGGATAAAAACATCAGCAGGCCTTAAAGAGGAAGGGCAGTGAAAACTTGCAAGGATTCCTATCTTGACGCATGAGATCACAGATCATTTGGATTCTCATACCTGAATGGCGATTGGAAGAATTTTGTTCTCAGAGTTCTTGTAAAGTAGGCAAATGGGAGCCGCCAAATACTGAATGGTGCAGGGATCTGTAGAGTTCGGTGTTACATCTTCCAGCATTTCATAATCAGCAATGTAAACATTGCCTTCCTGCAAATAAATAATATTTAAATGTGATTTTTAATCCTCTCATTGGAATGCAGAAGTCATTTTCTATACCATTTCAGTTTATCTGAAGAAGTTGTATGGTACATGGGCTTATGCCTCAGTGCACACTGACCTACTGGAATGTTAAATGCTTCTTATGTTTAAAGAGTACAAGGTTTCTATCTACAAAATGCTTTATTGCTTGTTCTGCAAAAATGCATACACTTTTGACCTGTTGAATTTCATAACTGCTTCTTGCGCAAAACCCTTTTGATTAGAGTAGCAAAATAAAAAAGTTAGTCTTTCTAAAGCTAGGTTTAGGGGGCTTAGAGGTGTGCTAGAGACAGAAGTTTTAATCCATTGCCCATTCACAGCGGCACTGCTGGTTCAGCAACTGACAGAAGAGAAGTTGCTTTGGTTGCAGCAGAGTTTAGATTTAAAAGAATAATCATGTACAACAAACCAGAAATAAGTAAATATATCCTGTCAATATTAGTTGCCAGCTAGCGATAATGCTTAGACGGATGAACCTGAGATGCTTCAAACTGAGAGTCCTTCTATGTAGGATGCTGTTAAATTGAAAATAAGGCAATGTTGCAATTGCTCGAAAAGAGGGATATTATGCGCTAGACTTCTTAGTGTGGTCTAGTTATATAAATTTTTTTCCAATACACATAATTTGTCTCATCATGAATGAGCCAGGGGGAAACTGACCTTTATCTCCTCCTCCAGAGTGAGGTTTCGCTCCAGGCAGAGCTCAACCATTTCATGCGTGACGGGGAACTTTTCTGGCAACGCTGTGCATTTTTTGATGATGACAGGATTGCAGCCATTCAGGAACTGGTATCCAAACATGAAGTCCTCCTGCCAGTGCTGCATGACATACTCTACAAAAGCAAGAAAAGATTTTCATGTTCCCCCCTAGTTTTGCATTTTGCCAAAAGGTACAGTAGATGATCAAGACGCTTTCAGCTGGGCCCTTTCAGGACTTATCTTATACCCCAACTACTTCAAGCAACACTGCAAGATACTGTATTTGCAAAAAAAACAGAGGAATAGCCACAAAACAATTAACAGCCGAACTAGAGGACATTTCGTTCTATCTTGTGAACAATTCTATATAGTTGCCAGTCCATCGTAAGGCACACAAACATGCACACACCCACACCAGGGCCAGTTTGCATGGCAGTCAGAGATCTCATTCCCCACTGCCTGATATGTTAAGCACATAACTTGGGTTTGGACCAGCAGGTTCCAGGATGCAATGTTCGTTCTGCACTCTTCACCCAGAGAAACATTTTGATACCCCGTGGTGTTTCAGAGGTTTTCTCAACTGTGATAACTGTATCAGAACAAAGTACATTTCAGATCACGTTTTCTGTGATATGTATAGCATAGTGTTTTTACACATGTGGCAGCTTAGATTTGTTTTCTAGTTAGATTTTCAGTTACAAATACTGCGATGATTGTACTGTATGTGTTTTATTTTGAAAGGGAAGCTATGATAGGACCTCTGCAACACAATGGAAAAGATCTGCCCTGAAACACATTTTGGTAGAAAGGGAGTGGAGGGCATTTTTATGTTATGCCTAAACAACATTTTCAGCCAATGGCAAATCTTGTTATAAAGAAAGATATGAGAAAGCCCAGTATCAATTACCGCTATGTGTGCACATTTGCAATGCATATTGTAGATGGATTATTGCATTTCAAGTGCTGACACACAAACACAACTAATATAAATGATTGCATGAGTAAATAAAAGCATTGGAAGATCTTAATTTGGATAAAAAGCATTGTCATTTATTAAGAGTTGCCAGGCTAATTACTACTAAACAGAATCATAACCTTGCTAATACTTTTTCCAAGGTATATCACAAGCAAAGTCTTACCAACCTGAGATTGTGTTGCTAATCCTCACAAAGATCCGCTCAAAGTCTGCAAAGTCACTCCAAGAAGACTGGAACATATGCATGAACCGATTGACATAGAGGTTCTCAATCCTGGGGACAGGGATGGAGAAAGGGCTATCAGAGAACCTGGAACTGAAGTCACTGTCACTTTAATCTCTTAGTAATTTGATAACACTTTTAACATTTCCCTTCAAAGTTAAAGGGATAATGCTCCTTCCTGATACAAACCTAGTCGTAATGGAGTTTCAGCACTTCTGAAACTACGTGGTGCATTGAAGTTCTGCATAGGTACTACAGTCATTCTTACTTAATGCGTAACTGTTGCATCCTGTCGTAAAAGGTTAAGTTAAATTCATTTGATATCAGGGTGCAGCCCAGCTGTTAGGGTGTTCACCTCTCTGTTTGATGCCTCACCAGATTGCATTTGTATAAGGGAGTACATATCACACTTGCTCTGTGCAGTGGCGGATAGCTGAGCTGATAAGAATGCAGATGAGGGTCTGTACATTTCTAAATAAAAATACGGTCAGAAATAGTTACTTCTTATTTCCAGACATACCACCAGTTCAGTTCCAGTAATAAAACTCCTCCATATCAAACTTAGTGCATCACACAGTTCAGAAATGATCCCACACCTATCATGACTAAAAACAAAATGTAAGCTTCTAAACACACTACATTCTGTACTGATTCATACTTTCAGTTACAACAGTAGACTAGTCATATCGTATGCAATAAGTATGTATTAGTAGTAGTAGTTCAGGTGGGTAGCTGCGTCAGCATGCGTAGGATGCAAAGGAACAAGTAATAGGTTTATTCCATGCTGAAAAAAAGAAGAAAGAGAACACAATGTTTCGGCCATGGAGCCTTCTTCAGGTGTCACCTGAAGAAGGCTCCACGGCCGAAACGTTGTGTTCTCTTTCTTCTTTTTTTCAGCATGGAATAGACCTATTACTTGTTCCAATAAGTATGTATGACCTTTTGCAGCTTTTATATAGTAGCTCATACATACAGTACTGTTTGAATCAGGGTTGACCAACCGTGGGCTGGGTGAGAGACAATCCTGCAGGCTTCTTGGTTCACTCTCAAATCATATGTTCCTTAACACCTGGAACCATTTTGTTTTGCCCACTTAAATCAATGAATTGTGAAAATTCTAATTTGGAGATTATTAGAAATGAAAATATGAATATTGTGTAGCTTTCAGTAACTACAACCAGTCATTCATGATTTAAACAAGTAAAGAAATTAATTCAATTGATTGAAACTCCCATATTGAGTACTTTCAGATAGACCCCACCATAAAAATGTACTACGTAATGGATGAATTTCACAGCACTCTTCCTCCTGGAATATATATATATATAACACATTTAACAATAATATTAACCATGTTTTATGCATGTATAAAAATATACGGAAAGTGCAGTTTAGCAATCTGTAGCATCTGTGAAAACCTATGATTATATAAAAAATATCAAAGCAGATTTTCTAATAGACATGCACATTTCTAAATCATTCAAATAAACCGAAATATCTAAGTCCTCTACATGTACATGTGTACAAAATATGAAAATGAGAAAACAGAAAATATCTTCTTGTTGTTTCAGTTGTCATTTTCACTTTTTAAGGATTTTAAAGGCCGCTCAAATGTTCCTTCTTGCAGTTCGGTTTCTATGTTACATGTATGTGGTTTATAAATGCTACACACTTTGATGATAAAAAAAACCTAGAGGCTGTGAAACCAACTTCATTTCAGGGACACACCTAGTCTCCTAATTGATCGGAAAAGACTCGGCCTGAGGTGTCAAAAGAGCTGGAGTCCCTTCATGGATCTGAGCAGATTAAGCTGGTGTGACGATACTTACGCCTTTGTGTAGTTAAGGATGAAGTCTACTCCCTTCTCACTATCAAACTGAATGTCACGAGGAAGCTCTTTATGCGCATTGGCATCTATACTCATAGGGAAACCTGGGTGCCATTCTTTCCACCTTCAAAAGAGAACAGAATCACAGAATGTAGTCATTTAATTAACCAATAGGTCTGAACATGAGGGCATGTTCACTATAAAACCACATCAGAAGCAGAAACTAAAAAGGAAGCACGGACATTTGACTGAGAGAGAGTTTCACCCTCTCTCAATGAAATGGTGAATCATTCCACAGCTGAGGTTTCCTGTGAGTTTCTTTTTATTTCAGTATTTCGACAGAATTTGCATAGGCTATTCTTAGCTGACAGTTGAGGTACTTTATCAGATACTTCTAGTCTAGTGTCAGAGAAGAAGTGGGATATCATGATTCCTCTTCCAGACTGTAGTCATTCTCAGCGTGATCTGTAGCAACATGCTGATGAACAGTGCAATCTGTCAGTACAATGTTCAAGATGTACTAATGTTTAAGTACCCTGCAAAACCTAAGTCACAAAGTCTGTCTTTATGGTGTGCCTTATAGTTGTTGCTCATTCTACACCACTAATGCCTCTTTACTTGACTTCTAGGCCACACAACAATATCAGGGATCAGAGGTCTTCATTCCTACTATTTGTCACAATATTCTTGCTCACCTGAAATTGAGGGGGATTGAACACAACAAATGACATTTTACGTATATGGTTCATCATGTATACACAAAAATATCCAGAAATAAGTTAACATTCTGATTTTTTATCTCCCTATCTTTAGACCTGAAATACAACTTTTTATTACCATTGGATCTAAATCACTTTGACCCATTTTAGGCTATTATTTGTCAGAAAAGCAACATCAACAAGAGTTTTAACCTAATCACTGAAAAGACAGAGCAAATACATTTTTCTTTGTGGCTAAACTGGTGAAGCCCTTCAATATTTCTCTGCTGCAAGGGAAATGTTCACCTCTATAAAATAAATATAATAATGAAATTAATAAAATAAAAAAATATCTTTTGGGATTTTACAGGATCCAAAATAGTATAGTATTTAGTACTGACACTGATTATGTATGAGAACGGAGAGTTGTAAAGTGTTACAGAAAGATGAAACCAGTATTCCACACATCTCTATTTAACATTGAGGGATTACATTAAATCCTTGTTTTCTTGTTCTTACTGTAACAAAACCTCAAAGGAGATACTAAGAATTTTGCAGTAAATTCTAGTATTGCATGGCAATTTTGCAAAAATAAGTTTCATCTTTTGAAATGTGAAGTGCTTGGTTTATGGTTAAATGTTCTTCCTGTTAACCTACAAATTCACAATTTACATTCACTCGCATCTTTTATTAATGCACACAAGACATTTGTGGGTTCTGCTTCAATGTTCAATAAGACAAACTCATCAGCACAACAACCCCCAAAGCTTTTAACTGACTTAAAAAGATATTTCTTAGGTTTTGCAAATGGCAATGCAGCAAAATGAGAGGAGGAGCCATTCAGCCCATCTACTGTAGCTCATGTGGTAGTTAGTAGCTCATTGATCGATGGATCTCATCCAGCTGTTTCTTGAAACATAGCTGGATGGCTGGATAGCTGGCTCCACACTCCCACAGTCCTTTGGGTTAAGAAGCGCCTCCTGTTCTCAGTTTTAAATGCCCTTCCAGGTCATGTCCATTTGTGTCCTTTGGTTTGTGTTTCACTGTTAATTTTGAAGGACTGGCTGTCAATGCCCTTGATGATTATGCATGGTTGTATCAAGTCCCCTCAGAGCCTGTGTTTGTCTTAATAGTAATGTGTTAATACCCTAAGCAATTTAATTGCTTCTTGTTCTTTTGTGATGAGTAATCATTTACAAAACACACCCTTTTAAAGAAACTAAAATTTGAGTTCTTCTTTAGCTTTGCTATGCAAAGTTGCGTCATTATCTTATGCAATCTATCCATCTATATTTCACATGAGCATAAAAAGAATTGCTGCTTATTTGGCTATTCATATTGTTTAGAGCGTAACATCTGTAAAGGACCTTCAATAATCAAAATGGATTTATATGCAATAAACAACCAATAATTACTAATAATTATTTAAGGGACTTTGCTGTTGCTTTGCATTGCACTGTCTGATGCATATCTTACATATAATGTGATGCAAGATTGTCTGCATTTTTTTCTTAGATTATTTTTCTGGCAATTTCCTGACTCCGCAGAAATTGCTTCCGAAATGAGCTTCTGGTTGCTTGGATATGCATGAGGGAGGCAAAGTACTCTTGCACAGCTCGTGAAACATCAGGCAGGGACGTCCAAGTCTGTGAGCTTTTATTCCAGCTCAACCCCTGCAACCAGCTGGTTTACTGGATGTACAGGACCGATTTCAAATCAAATGCACAACAATACAGCGTGCAGCAGTAGTTGCTGGCAATGAAATGTCTGTAACAGCATTTAACAGCATCTCCCAGCTCTCCCGGTGTTGCTAATTTAAAGAGACCTTGAAAACCAACAGACAGATAGGCTTGCCAGAACTAGGACTGGACACTCCTGGATTAGGCCCTTTCTCTTGGGAAAGGTCTAATCCACTGTGCCATGTAATTTCCTGCCATTCACCTGTGAGTGGCCTTTCATAGAATTTATTAAAGCAAATGCAGATACAACATCAGAGCGTCATGCAAAATATCATGGGAAATACTCATATGGTTTAGGTAATGAAATAATTAAATGTAGATGATTCGTTACTGCTTTAATGTTTCTAGTTTTAAATGTTCAGAATTTCAATTATAAAAAAATGACTTATTTCAACAGCGAAACACATGCCAATTAAATGTTTTTAAGCTTGTTAAAAGTGGGTTACCTTCCTGGTATCCTTTAGCAAACATCTTCACCTACATCTAAACAGCTACATTAGTTTGACTGTGATCTGTGGTTTAGAGTTCAATATCTGGAATCACTCATATTTTACGTCGCAGTATGCTTATCTGTCCTTAGATGAAGATTTGAAGTTTCCCTTCAAGGTAGTGAGCTGCTAAATAGCAGCTTTCAATGTGAAAGCATAACAAATAATTCACTTTAGATGCACAAAAAGAAGAGCTTGCAGTTAATGCAGTCTTTGCAGATTTGTTCAAATGTTAAGAGTCTATTTACTCTTCCATGCTGGATAATTGGGTATGTTATTTGGTGAGAACGGGTGAAAGAGCCATCGTTGTTTATGTTCAAGTATTTTAAACATCTTCAAATTTTAAATACTGTTTATAGTCAAAACACCATATCAGAACTCTTTAACAAGAAAGAATAACGACTTCAACTAATAATAGTAATAATTTAACAAGTGAATGGAACTGTTTTAAGCTACAATTCTATTGCATTGAAAGAATCCAAAAGCTCATTCTTTCTTAGAAAAACACATTGCAGTTTTGGCGAGAGTAAAAGGGGTATTTTGTATAATGGGATGCTTTTCTTCTGGTGTATCTTATTTTTAGTTAACTTAAAGAATAATAGCCTTATGTTGAGCTTGACTGGAGCAGTAAGAACCTTTGATGCTCATCTTCCAGAAACCAACTTTAAGGTCAGTGCTCACTGTGAAAGGAAAAGCTGTTGAAGTCCTACCTGTACAACTTTTGTCTCGTTTCAAGTTCTTTGCGTCTGTGCTGTTTGGCCAGCCGTGTTTTATCGTTCTGGGGTAATCGTGCTGCCAACAGAGAAGAAATAAAATTAAAATGAGCAAAACGTCGGCTTTCCTTTTTACCATTACACAGCTTCAGTGACATAGTGAAAGCACTTGTGTCAAAATGTTAGTTATAAAATTTAACACTGAAATACAGAAACATTGCACTGCTCTTGAGTATCTGATTTTCTTTACAAGCTATTCTGTAAGACTTTTTTTACTGGTAAAAGTATGCATTTTTCTGGGTCTCCCACTTGGCTGTCAATGGGGTTTAAGTGAAGGCTGCTGGATGTGCTCATGAATCATCAGCTTCTTCGAATCTCAGCAATAGTGCTTGTTATATTAGAATTGTTTTACACTAGTAATACAAGTATGTAGCTGCGTCAGCATGCGTAGGCTGCAAAGGATCACGTAAAGGTTTATTCCATGCTGAAAAGAGAAGAAAAGAAACACAATGTTTCATCTGTGGAGCCTTCTTCGGGCTATAGTATAGTGTAGTTTTACACGATACACAATTACGTCATATACTGTCTTGTTCCTGCATTTCACGTGATCAACACAAGGCCACAGTTTTAAAAAAAAAGCTTCTGTCCTAACTTTTAAAGTTGAGCAACAGATTGCTCTATTTATGGTTTGCCCCATTTTAATACCTGCTGTTTCATCTGCCATGAAATCCTGCTTTTTTCTGTTTGCATCTAAAGCCTTCCTGCTTCATTTTACAATCACTTTCATTGTGCAGGACTGCATTTTTCGATTAATTATGTTTTCCTATTACTATTGGAATGCATGTGCCCACCTTTTCCATCTCTGAGGACGATCTCTTTGTCATCGGTAACCCATCTGTAGCAGGGGAACTCCATGTACTCCCCACCTGGGGTTTTGACAGTGATGTATTTGCAATACCAGTCATCGTGCACCCAGTACTTCCGTTTCTCAATCTTTACCAGCTGAATTTCACCCAGGTCCTCTGTCACATTCACATCGTAGGAATCAACCTGGGAAGCAAGAAAAAAGAACTAAGTTGAGGTCTTGAGTTATATGGAGTTTCATGAGTCCGCCACCGAGACATAACGCGAAATAAACAAATTACCCAGACCTTCTATTGGTTTGGCTTGTGGAATCCATGCTTTTAAGGTAGCAGCTTGTCATGAACAATATGGATAGACAACATGACCTCTTTATGTGTAGCCACTGATACGCTTTTTTTTGCTAAATAGAAGATAGTGGCAAAATTACGTTACCAATCACCTTGTCATAAGCACTATTTTATTTTCCCAACTTTCAATCCCCCCCCCCCATTAGGATTCAGAGAACAACAATTTGCTGAATCCATAAAATGTCATCACAAATCCAATGTGGCTCCCAAACGATGTGACCAGCAGCTGTAATGTCCCATGGGTAAATCCCCTGGGTTTTCATCTTGTAGTGTGGATTTTACAGGTATCTGTGTTGCATCTTCCTATGATGTTTGACTTTATTGGCCATATTCAATTTTCTTGTATTAGGAATTTTGTCTTTTATCGCATAGCCCAACTTGATCTCCATGAGACACACAGCCAGGGAGAGAGAAGCTTGGGGTCAGAGCACAGGGTCAGCCATTTATACGGCGCCCCTGGAGCAGTTGGGGTTAAGGGCCTTGCTCAGGGGCCCAACGGAGTAGGATTCCTCTGCCGGCCGCAGAATTTGAACCGGCAACCTTCCAGCCACAGGCGCAGATCCTTAGCCACAGAGACACCGCACCGCCGGGAAGTCAGTTAATAAAGACAATTTATCATTTTTTATACCTTTCAGGTTTTGGAATTAACATAATGTTATATAAAACTATAATTGTGCATTCTATAACAATTTATGATATTTCAACAATGTAAAACCAGTTTACAAATATAAAATGCTTCAGAATATGACATGCCAGTACAGCTGTTTTAGAAACAGTCCTCTAGGTTTACTCTCCCTTTGGAAATAGTTCAGGAGTGCCCCCAGGAAAAATCTGTCACACTGCACCAAGAAAGGAGCTATTGCACATTTCAAAATATTTTCTTAGTGAACCCTGCTGAACAGCAATATCTTATGAAATGTAGTGTATATTACTTAACTGCAAGAAACCGTGATTGTAATGCATGGTAAAAAGCAATTCTGTTATTCCCTGCTATATACTGTAGTGCATTCTGTTTTATCTGGGTACTGATTTGTAATGCAAACACAGAGGAATCGATAAGCAATGCAAAGATAATACCAGGTTAAGCAAAATACTGTATGATATAAAAAGTTATGATATAGTGTGGATTTGATTCTGACTTTTATCTTCAATCTTAGGTATGTCTCAGGAAATCAAGATGAAAGGACAGATCTATCACCAAGAGAACGATGTAGTTCATCCTGGAAAAATTATTATTTTCAGAAAATGTGCTTCGTTATCTCACTGCATTTCCTGGGGGCAAAACTCTTTTAAGAGATGCCAAACTAACCTTCCTTTGACAGACCAGTCACAGTGCAACTATCTCATGCACAATGGTGCCTTAACACCATTATGCTACATTATTAAAATTAGGAAGCAAGGGTATAAATAGCAAGTCATAAGACTAACAGAATTCCTGCCATAGGTAAATGCATTGAATTAGCAATTAGTGTATTTAGAAAAATTTAATAAGGCCATGATGCTTATTCTTTCAGAATGCAGCATTCAAAACTGACAAAAGAAATGAAACTCTGCAAGATCTTTCAGAAATGTGATTCATTCCTCACAATTCTAACAGGTTGGAAAAAGGTTTGCCAAGAAATGTTCAACTTCTGACTTTTTTAGAACCTCGGCATACATACTGAAATTGCAATTAAATGCATGTCATGAAATGAAGAGTTCTCCATCGATATTTTAGCAACTATAATTATCATTTCTGAATATTGTTAAATTAATTTGGTTATTTTTATCCTTGACATTTATACTTTTCCATTTTGTGTTTAATGTCTCCCTGAACAATTCTAGAGTGCCAATGTACTTTTTCTTGCAATGCAGTGAAACCCTAACTTTTTAAAGTACTAAGAAGTGACAGATAAGAAGTAGCAACACTCACCACTGTCACTGTCGCTGTGGTTATGAATGGTATCCTCTTTTCAAATTTAAAAATGTTTCATCACCATTCTGTACTTTCGGCAACATCCAATTTTATCCTGCTTTGCTTTGCACATTACTGCTGACAGATTGATTTCCCCTTTTCTCAGTGCACATATCTCATTTTGGTTTCAAAGGACCCCAGCCAAGGCATGTTTTTGAGTTGCGTTCGTGCTTAGCTAAATTTTCTATCTTAGTAAATGAGCACATTAATCTGTGATAATTTAATAGTCGTATGATATGGCCTGGCATGTACACACATATATGAATCATGGTGTTACTCTGCTCACTTAATGGCAACATTTATATTCTGGAGCATGTACAGTATGTGTTTTGTTTACATGTTTGTTCTTAGTTGTTTTACAGTTATCAGTAAATTTAAAAAATGTATGAAGGTCTATGATTTATTTCCCCGAGCCTTTAGGGAGCGAGCAAGTTCCATACTGTATGTTCTGTGCACTGCAAACAGGTGTCATGTGAAGCTAGGTTTTGTTACTGCGTATACTTTTAACAAAGGGGGAATTCAAGTATTTTAAGCTTTGAAAGAAAATAGTCTCATTTAAAAGCTGATCTAAGAATTTCATTTTTTTTATAATAAGCAAATAATGTCACATGAAAAACAAGCCTAAATGCATTTTTGCTTTAGCACACAAATAGCCAGTAGCGATTCTAATGCACGATATAAGCCCCAAGTATCTTGGCTTAGTTTACTGTCTTTGAGTTTTAGTAGCTGTCACTTGTGAAACTTTGCTAAAGGTTTGTAATCATATTTTCACTATAAACAGCTAGAAAGAAATGTAAAACTGATAAATGAACACTTACAGCCCCTCTTTCAAAGTCATTATAGAGTGGTTTATCCAGCAAAGTCTTCTCGCTGCATCCTTCAGTTCCCACAAGAGTCAGATAAATATAATCATCTGTACCAGCAAACCACTGGCTACCGGTTGCCACAGTCACAGTGTAGGAAGGCATCACAAAATCGAAATGAAAGTCACTCTCTCAGTGGAGACTATTTCAGACAGACTCAATATTTGGGGTTTTAAACTGACCACCTCTATTCCCCTGAAGCTGTCTAATTGACTGTGCTGTCTAGTACAAATGATTTCCCCTTTTCTTCAGAGAAACTATCTTACTCTCTCCCTCCCTCTCTCTCTTCCTCCCTTCACCACTCTCTCTCCCTCTTTTTTGCATTGAAACCACAGGTCATGCAAATAGATGATGGTCTGATAAAATTGCGCTGTACTGTGAAGCATGTACTGTATACAGACCTAGAACCCACTGGTGCTAATGCTATTCTTAAAAGCGAATGTCAAATATACAGCTCACCAAGATAGCAGCATCATTGTGATTGCCACGAAACCCAATGTTCAGTCTCACCAACAGCACACAGGATGCAAAAAGTTGTAGTTATCAGGATACAAAGAAGATCTGCATCTCTACACTCATGCATGGAATAGTTTGCCCCATGTTGTTAACTCCCCACTGCTAACAGGTTCTTCTCAACTAATGAACCCAGACTTTGCATTGAAATATTTTAATAGCGTACCCATGAGAAGACAATATATATATATATCACTAGAAATACTACTTTTTGTGTAAAATCCCAGCACTTGTTACTTAGTAGCGCCACTAAAATATATATACAGAGAGAGAGGTGTTCCAAGTAGCAGTGGATGGAATTTCCGTATCTAAGCCACACTGGTACATCAGGGCTTATCCTGGTTTTCAAAGCGTTAAATGGTTGGGAGTACGTGGCTGTTAACAGGATCGGCCAAGTCAGAAATGGTCAACTGTGGTCCTTGAGAACTATTAGATGTTATTGTTTTCACTGCAAGTGATCTCTAAAGTAATGTAATATAATACATGGAATGGGTGTGAATAGATGATCAGCTTATTTAAATACCGGAAATACTGTGACTAAGTTGTCCAAGTTAGGAAACTGCAAACACCAATTTTCTTGGACAATCAAAGGCACCCTGACCATACTTTCTGTAAAGTACAAATGGAAGCATTTTGTAGATGAACATTTTCAAAATAATTTTATATATCGTTTTTTTTATCTTTTTAGACTTTTAACACTTTTCAGAAAAAGTAGCAATCTAATGAAGTACAGTGGGGAAAAAAAAGGTTGATCAAAGCTTTTTATTCAATGTCACATTTAAATACAATCATGTCTGGACTGCTTGGACAGATGAAAGCTATTCACAGAAGAGACAGTCCTAGACCTAACAACAGTTGTTTTTTTTAATCAGAATTGCTAAATTAAATAATAAATTAATTATTTTAGAGACACCCATTCGATTTGGAGTAGCCAATTGTGCGCTTTTCACATCTCACATCGGCTTTCAGGCACAAACCCCACAACCGCACACGGGGAATGAGGAAGTGTAGGCAGAGCTGTCCAACTTGCTGGTCGTGGCACCGCAGCCCAGTAACAGAGGTTCAGCAATGACTTGGCGGAGAAACTCGTCCAGTATGAGATGGTATAAAATATCAGAGATGGTGCCAGGTGCCAATGGCCTAGTATGTGTTAGGAAGACTGATTCTCTCCCACCCTGTCATTGACAATGGCCTCAGCCATGTTCCATCTAGTTAGACACCATGAAGACAAAAGCTGGCTCCCTACTGCATTCACCATAGCAGGCTGCTTGAGTGAATCCTGGCCAGATTGATCCCACAAGACCCTCAGTGGCACTCGGCCAGTTGCCCACCAGCACTTAAGGAAGGCTGGTCACTTTTGGATAGTGACACAAGCCTGCCTAGAACATTCTAGAGCGCAACTAGCACTGGGGAGGAGTGTCTTTAATGGTGAAGCCACTTCTGAGGCCAGTCATGTTTTTGGAAATAATGTTACAATATTTAATGTATTACATACCACACTACAAATATATACACTCCTGTTTTCACACAATCCAAAAGCCTGATATAGTGATGCAATTTTCTTTTCAGAAAACACCAGTACATAGTGGTTCACACATACTGCACATACATCAAATTTGTGACATAGGTCAGAAAAGAACACATCTAAATAGTATTGTTTCATAACAGAGAACAGAGATAAGTATTTCATTTGAGAAAGTCATAAGCTGTAAAGGATACTCAATTATGTGAACATGCTTTGATTGAACATTAGAAAACGAGTGGAGTTTTGCTACTGTGGTTACAGATACAACTAAGCTCATATTGCATTTAAAAAAAGACATAGAATGTCTTCAAAATCAATATGCTCCTTTAGAAAAGAAGAATAATCAAGGACTGCAATAAAATCTATATTTAACCGCTACTCTTACACCTCATGATTTGGAAAATAGTGCAAAGAAGTACCAATACTGTCCTCTAGTGGGCAACAAGAATATCACCCTAAGGTAAAAACAGTGACTTCTCCATTACAGATAAAAAAAATCTGTGAAAAGTGTTATGTGTTCACTCAGCTGAAGCAAGAAGCCTCGAACAAGAAAATGCTGATCATAAAATACTTAAACTGTAATATGTGATTGTTTTTAGTTTAATTTATTTATTTACTAATTTGTAATATGTGATTGTTTTTAGTTTAATTTATTTTATTTACTAATTTCCATAGTATACTAGTCACTTTTCACCAACATTAAATTAATAAATCACTCAATGAAAGTTAATTTGAAGCTCACTATATAACAGTACAATATCATTGTGATGACACCTGTAATTGAATCCTGAGCCTATAGCTATCCTTAAGCACTTTGTATTGTTCGTTAGAATGTTGTTCGTCAAAGTATGGAAAAGACAGAACTGTTCTATGGAAATATATTCTATAAACCTTTCCGTACAGGACAATGTAATATCTTCAAACTTTGAAAAACTGATTATGCTGTATAAGACTATAGCCAAACGGTGCTGACACCTCCCAAGATTTACATTAATTTATTAACTTACAGTTTTTGAAGGTCTCTTTGGTCTGGGGTATTAATGTTTTCCATGTCTTGATTTAAGCACAGAATTCTTGAAGAAGGACAGTAATTGACAGAAATCAGTGCTTCATTTAACAATACAAATATTACTCAAAGACAAGTAAGGCTATCTGGGCTTAATGTGACTGAAAGGACAAAATATGTATAGCTTTTATGTGTAAATAAAATATTAATTACAGTTACAAAGTCATGGCAATTCACATGAAATATCTATGTAAACAGTTAACTGTTACTTTGCTCAGGTTTTGCAAAGGCAAGTAATCTTACTAATCTAAAAGTAGTCAGACATCAGTCTGTATTTTCTGTCAATTAATGATTGAGACCACTGCTCCTGTTTCAAGTGTCTGTAGTTTGTTTCTGAAAGACATATCAGCTGTAGCACAAAAGATATAAACAAATGGGAAAATAAAGGAGGTTTTAAAGGAGTGACCACAAAAGGCACTAAAACAGTGTCCCATTAAATAAGTCTTACACAGAAGTAAAAGACATTAACAGGCAATGAATCCAGTGTTGGGTCTGTTGGTGTAAAACGTTATTACATTTGGAGATCATGAAAAAAAATAAATTGGAACACTGAAACTTTACTAATGCCAGGTTTTTTATCATTGATTGCATATGCCAGTTTTGACTTTGTTTCCACTTTGAATGGTGTTTTCTTGCTTATACAAAAATAAATAGGGAAGGGAAAAAGGTTGAAGTAAAATCCCACATCTGCAAAAACTTATCAGTTACCTACAGTGTAAGTCCAGCTGTGCTCTTCAAAACAGGGCAGGTGTGCCTGGTACCCAGTGGTTCTAAAGCTGCATTTGATAGTGTTAGAACAGTTGTTCTGCTTTGTTGAAAGAAATTAGTACGTTTTCTCCATGTTTGTAAGAGCCAGTGCTCAGTTGAGGTGCAGTATTTGTTTCATGAGCTCATACGTGGTGAAGGCCACTGCCTGAGAGGGCACACAGCGAATGTAGTTCAGTGACAGGCCACGGTACAGTCCTCTTTTAATTCCATATTGTTTGTACACGTGCTTTAGGGTGTTGGTCAAAGTACTGGAAAAAACAAAACAGGTCTCAGTTTCAGAGCAACTCACTTCCTGTCCCTTGTATCACATGCATCACAGGAACAGGAAACAACTGTATGTTGTGTACAAAGTAAATCATACATTTTGCTTTCTCGTTTTTTTCTGCGGGTGTGTGATGGTATTCCCATTTTATCATTGGAGGTTAAAGATACACGTTAATTGGAAAAACATGCCAGGCAGCAACACCACAGGTGCAGGACAAGCTCTGAAATCAACATAACTACAGTAAAAGAAACGTGAACCTGTCTTTTGATTTGTAATTATTGTCAACTTCTGAATGCCAGAATTTCAACCAGTGAACTGCACAGAAAGAATTATTGTACAAGACTAATAAAGTACAATATAATATATTACAAATGCATGAAAGATAGAGGCTACTTACAGACATTTGTCAGAATCAGGGAGGACTATTCCCAACTGCATCCTACGGCGAACCACATCCAGGGGATACCTACAAAAGATGTCTGGTTAAAGACAAGCGTGTTCCGAAATAATGCATGTCTGCCTCCAGGCAAAGCTGCATCCGTGTTGCACTTAGTACATACAGTAGGTTGTACTCTGGCTGTATCTCTAACACAAACAGGAAGTAAACCAGTCACTACCTCCTCTCCTGTACCCTAGTTTTCTGCTTGGTGTTTTTGTAACACCCCAGCCTACACTGTTCTACAACAGATGCCAAAACTACACAACAGAGCAAAGATGAAGCGCAAGACTCACGAGATTGTCTGTGCTATGGCTCCGGCTATCCCCCCACAGAGAAGGTTCACGTGCGTTTTCAAAACCAAGACATCGGGGTTGTCCAAGGATGGTTTTCCCAAGAGCTCTGGAGCATGGATGAGTCCCAAGCTTTTCAGCGTGCCAAAGGTGAAAAAGGAGAAGCCTGGAGAGGAAATGGCATTACAGAAAGAGTTGGCTTCTAAGCTCTGACAGTCTCTGCTGTAACTCCAAATATGAAAATACTCACACTCACCTGCGTAAGGGGCCATGCCTATGATAGTAGGTGTTAGACCTCTGTAAAACCCTAAGACACCCCCTTCCTTCAAAAAACAAATAACACATTCACGTTTCAACAAATCATCATCATGTGTCTAACCTGTTCCAGTGTGAAAGGCAACGAGACACCTTCAACAAGTTCAAAATGTCTATCTTGTAAATACAAAGGGTCATACACAACACGTAGGCACTGTTTCCTACAGAGAACACATGATGTTTCATGTTATACTTGCTTTTTGCATGACTAAGGTAAAGTACTGAAGCTCCAAAGTTTTAAATGACTGGATATACTAGAGACAGGACACAGATAAGCTCAAAACATTTGAAACGCCAGTGCCACTCAACTAATCCTAAAAAAGGTGCTTTGTGTAGCACATTTTATTTCCCCAGGGCTTACCTGTTTGTAGATGGTCTGGAAAGCGTGGGCGATTCCAGTGTACCTGTGCTCCCCCTTTACCTGAAAGGCAAGTCGGGCTCGGACGACATCCAGTGGGTAAGTGCAAATAACTGCTGTCATGCCTGCAGCGCATTACAGAAAAGAATGATTAAAAGACACAGAAATATGCTTACAGGCATGTAACAGAGATAGAAATGTACTTTAAAGTCAGTCTCTTTGTGAGATGACTTGGAAACAACACTCACTATGTCATGTTATTCTAATTCAAAAAGAGCATGGTGACGCAATAACATCTCCACTCAACAGTTCTCATTAAGTGAAAAGATCAGAATCGAACCAGGTGACTTGAGTCCAAAAGGTTCTCACTCACGCACATGCAGAGGACAGCACTTGCATAAAATTGAACACAAACTTTTTTACCTGCCATAGATCCCGCCATTAACCGATGAACGTGTCCCGAGATGCCTAACTTTTTTCTCAGAAACTGTGGAAAATCAAATTATGCATTTGTTGTGAATGTCGTTGTGGACAAATATTTAAAATGTTTCATTAAATTTAAAAAAAACAGATAATTATCCTTTCATATTTATTAGATTAAAGTTATAAAGCTAATTGTTTTTCCATCAAATCAGTGCTAAACCATCATACAAAATAGTACTGTGACAAAAGCATCAGTACTATAACTACATACCTGTTTGTAATGGTCAAAGGCCATGAACTGAATGGCTCCATAAGGAAATATTCTGACCATCATAGCTCCATTTCCTTTGTATAAGCCAAGGAACCCCTCTTTCTTTGGCACAGCACAAAGCGTCTCAAATACTCCTGAGCAAGACAGTCAGACACAGTCTTCGAATAAGATCAATAAATTTATCATTGCAAAACACTACATACGATATTGATATTGCAACGTAACTGTTAATAGTCCCTTTTTAGAGTTGCATTTAGGATTTTATTATGCATGGCTTCTTGAACACAATAACCTTAACCAATATTTTAACAAATGAGAGCTTACATTTGTCTCTAAAAAAGTTCCACAACTTTGGTGAATCAGGTGTACTCTTACTGCAGTGATCATCAACACAACACAACACAGTGATTTAGGTCTAATTTGTAGACGCAGTGTTTGACAACAGAAGTTGCTCTACTGTCAGTCTTATGTAGTAAAGTCATATAAACATAATAAAAAGAAGTTACATTTTTTGCTAAAAGCATTATGAAATTTTAGGCATGCAACCTAGTTTCTGGAAATTAATTTGCAGGGACTAGTAAGGCTACATGAGCTCAACAACATACCCCATAGATCTGAGATTAACTGAGTACAGTCATGCAGTTCAGACACTGCCTTCAGATATTCTAGAAAAAAAAACAAACTATATACAAAGGAGTCATCTAAGGACCTGCCAGAGTTCTGTCAGTACAAGTGAATTTGAATGCCAGGAGTGAAAAAAGGCCCCATGGTATTTACAGCTGTTACCTCACAGCTCCTGGTCTCTGGATTCAATTCCAGACTGGGATTGGGAGTTTTCCTGTTCCCACACATTGTGGGGGTTTTCACCAGGTGCTCTGGCTCTGGTTGGGTTAAACTAGTGTTCCTTCACTGCGTCTAGTGTGCTTGTGCGTGACTCTGTAAGGGCACTATGGTTGGCCTGTCATCCTACCCAGGTCAAAGTACTCTCATAGAACTCAGGAAGGGCTCTCAGTTGTCACAAATCATACCAAGAATAAGCAGCTTTCTGATAATGGATTGGTGGATACAAATTTGCTGACATACAAGAAAGGTTAATTTTGTATGTTGCCTGAATAACAACAGTGTTAAAAAAACTGATCTTAAAATAAACTACACATTCTCTTTAGATCTTAATCGACAAAAATTCCAATGTGCCATTAAGTCATCCGATAATCACTCACCTAGATGTTTATAGTGAGGGTTCTGAGCTTGTAATAAAATTTTCACTCTGTCAAGAGGCGCAATGGTTGTTTTGGCACAGCATCCTGCTACACCTGTGAACATTATGGAGTAGAAAAACATTTAATGTTAAAATTGTTAAAATATAATATATATTACAAATAGAGAAAAGAAAAGATAGCAGTCATAAAAATTAAAGACAATGCAAAATATCAACAGTTAGTTGTGTAGTGTCAAACAAATGACAAAGTTCAGGTGTCTGTGAACCAGAAGTCTCTTTATTCATATGCATATGGAAGTCCGGCTTGCAACCACCAGACGTAAAAAATAAGTAGCTGAAGATGGTCCTTTATACCTTAAAGCAAATGGAGTTACTATTACACATTCTAAACAAACGATAAGACAGCAACACGTGCCAATTAATTATATCTAAGTTGCAGACTAGACAACAGTTAGTTCTTTTCATGTTCTGGGAGTACAGCCAGCTTACCACATACATGCCCCTTATCTTACTGACCAAGGACAGGCAGCATCTTTATATATATTTGAGCACAAAGCCTACGTCAAGCCACTAGACTGCATAGTTTGCAAAAAAAAAAAACCTACAAAAACAAGAAATGATATTATTATCTCACTTCCCGGGCGGCTCTCTTATCTTCTTCAGTTGTCTTAACAGTCTAATATCTACAACAACATCCAGAGATCAATTCAACTGTTGGATAAACATTTGCAACAAATGCTGGGAAAAAAAATCAATCCGGATCCTACAATATAAATCTGCTGTGGTAAAGACATTTTTGGTCTCTAATAATGTCTTAATTTTCTCGTTTTCTGCAATGAGGAATGCCCTGAGAAATGCGATGCACGGAGGAGGCAGAACAGAGCAGCCTGGAATTCCAGCCCTGTGGTATACGTGCACACAGCTGTGACTAACCTCATGCTCAAGCTCTTCACTCAACATTTCTTCGGAATGAAAATGACCAGATCAATCTTTGGAAAACTTTCTAGACCTCTTGCTTTGGATATTTAGACTTTATTTTCAGATATTTTTCAGATTTACACATCTTTTCAGATTTTAAAATCACATGCACTTGTCCCTCTATATAGGTGCATTTTGTGCATGGGTACAATTTGCAGGGCAGATTTTTGCATGCTGACATGTGACAGCCAATATGAGGCTTTTCTTTTTCTGCCGGCCGCGGGATACGAACCAGCAATCTTCCGGCCACAGGCGCAGATCCTTAGCCACAGAGTCACCGCACTGCCCCAATTTATTTTAATTTTATGACACCATATACTGTATCACAGTCATTTTCTCATCAACTTCTTCACTTATTATATTACAATCATCAGATCCCAAAATTTAAACTTTTGTAATAGTGCTGCGACTGATTTTCACTTGATGATTATCAGTATTTAGGTAGTTAAATCATCAGTAACCTTCTGTTTTTTGTGTAAGCACCTACAGAAGACACTAGTTCATTGCAAGGCCAAAGAGAAAAGGACTAAGAATAGCCAATCAAACCTGGTCTGCGTGTCTTCAGGTGGGAGAAAACCTTGGAGAACACTGCAATCACAGTGAAAACATGCAAACCCCACACGTAACGCTGCCGCCTGCTATACCCTGCAGAAATATTCTGAAAAATAAATTATTTTACCTCCTGAAATGAAGGAGCGGATCCAGTAATAGTCTGTCCGAGCCGGGCTGGGCAGCCCAGACTGGGCTGTGGCTGAAACGGATGCCTCAGTAGTCATTGCTGCAATAGTTCAGGATGTACAGAGATCCATGTCCTCCACAATTCCTAAAGCGACAACAGCAAAAGACATTCCACTTCTGCCAAACAGACTGTGGCTGAATGAGCCAACATCTGTACTTGTAAAGACTGACTTTGTAGCATCTTCTCAAAAATAATCATAGGTCACTGATAAGTGCAGAGGATGTAAGAAATATGGTTCAGTGAGGCCAATCTGGAAAAAAAAATGCAACCTTCACAGGACCTTATCTAAGTACAAATACACATGACAAGATTGTGGCCTTGTTGTTCATATTTTTTCATACTTTGGCAACCAATACAAGCTCTCCTCGCTTTAAAATAATCAGATACAAAGTACACCATATTATACTTGTAAGGAGACAAGTAAAGTTGCTGAATTACTGAAGGCTACTGTGTGGGTGTGTTGAACATATTGTACACCTCTCCGCTGCAGCAGAAATTCTTATGGCTCAGCTCCACCCTTCAAAAGCCTGTGCTTGGAAAACAGACCACAAATCTCTGATAATGTTTCAGGCCGCATACTAAAAATGTTTTGAGTGAAATTGCTGGTTTAGTGTCTTTAACTAGTTTCTACAGGATTGCAATGACTTCTACCATTGTTTTATTCTGTATTTTTTCTGTGGAGTTACTCAGTTTTACCTTGGTAATGGTTAACATGTTTAGAGAAGTGTCTGCTTTAAGACAGATATCATAAAATTGGATTTCACTGTAAATTCATGGATCCATACTGTATTACCTGATCTGTAACCAGTTACTCAATTTCAACCCGTTTGCTTTTCGAGAATCTCTGCTTACATGTATATATATACACACAACACTGCTCTAAGAATACGTAAGGCGAAAATAAAATATGAAGTGCCAGTTCGTTTCATTTTTGTGCAATAATGCATGCAACGTTAGCCATGTCGTCTCATAAATACTTGTACTACACTGGTCCGATGTAAGCAATCATTTTAAACGTAGATTGCTGCATGCTCGATCACAATCACGAATGGCCTGGACAAAAGGCAGAACTTAAGAAAAATAGAGCGTACCGTTTTCCAAAGACAGTTCTCCTGTAATACTCGGACTGCTGAGATATTTACCAAATGCCAGTGCCGTACGGTACACCTCTTCGTTGCTGTAGCTGTGCAACGCAAGGTCAGTTCTCAACAACACGAAGTTACACAACGTGTTACCTTCTTCCTCTTTCTGTGCATCGTCACAAACTAGGGATAGCAGTATAAGCAGGTCTTTTATGAACCCATTCCGCTGATCTATTGTAAACTCCGTCCTATCCTAGTCTTTTTAAATAAATACCTTGTGAGTTTCACTAACAGCTATATGCCCTTCGTTCGTCAAGTCGCATTTTTAATGCGCAACTACGGTTTCCGTTTTCATTTCCGCAAAGCATGAGAGGAAACGCCGAAAGCAACGTGAGAGCTTTAATTGTTTGAATTTTTGTAACTGGTATTTTTAACATATGAACTCTAGACTAGTGTTTTAGCACAACTATTTTAACCGTAGCGTTTTGTCTTCATTTTTCTGAAGATGTTAATCATTTACCGCCTTTCTGCTTAGAAAGTCCGAAATCGTGATTGCTGGAGGATAGCCCAAATCAAGCTGACACCGTATCTGTCATAACACCGTCACAATGATGGCGAGTTAGTCATTTTTAACAAGGACAGCAGTTCATTCACGTCCGTTCCTTTTCAATCAAACAAAAAAACAGAAAAATCTTCTGTTCATTTTTCTCCGAACCTTTTCTGACCTTTTGACATTTTTCTACTTTCATAAACTGATAATTTTCATCGAATCACCTTGAAATAACCCAATTTTGGAAAGATGATAGAGTGTACTTTATTAAGACCCAAGACTTTACTAACTAGCCCCACGGAAGGCGATTCTGTACTTACTTTTTACAGTTAGTTCGTAAATGGTTAGTTTCCTTTTAGTTTTATAAGTTTAACTGCACTTGTACCAGCAGATGAAATATGCGTGACCTAATAGCCATACAGTATATTGTTAAAATACATATCCATACCTGTTCAATAGTTGAAATTGTAATACCTAATACAACTAAATGCAGCTGTACTCTAAAAGTGTGTTTGAAATGTTCTCTGAAAATCTTCTGGGTGTTTTAAATGGGAAGATAACAGGAATAAACACTATGTTTTTATCATTTTATATTTTATACAGATGATGAACATTTTGCTTTGAGCAAAGCGGAGGAAATATGAAGCACTGTACCGGATAAAGTGTTGAAAACAGAAGTAAATGTTTAAGAAATGGGACATTTTTTCTTACGTCATCCTACAAAAATAGATGCTTTGTTCTGTGAAAATACCTCTTTGACATATACAGTATATTGAAATATGCGACAATGTCATATAATTACCAGTTAATAATCCGATTAATTTAATGTGCAATACGAGTTGTGTTCTGTGTGCGTTCATAGATATGCTATAAACCCCAATTTGTATATCAATAAAAGAAATTGTGTGCACTGAAAAATTGTGATCGAATATAGAGTAAAAATGTACGGTGTACCTATTGTTTAATTATTTTTTGTTAATTGCTTGGACTATATATTTTTAGACGATTGCTTAAACGGAAAAGCAGCAACTTGTCAGATTCTGTGGCTTGTAGAGGGAAATGTTAGATCTGGTCAACCTTTGTACAACTTCCTCGCAGTAGCTGAATGTTACACCCATTTAAGTTAATTAGAAGTAACCTGCTTCTCCGTGATTCAGCAACCTTGTAGTGATATAAAGGGACACACTACTGCATTGTGTTTGAAATCAGTGCTATAGATTCATATTTATTCGCACCGATACTGCCTCCAGCCCACTTAACGTGTAAGAGGCTTCAGATTAATTATGCTACAGCAGCAGCACATTGGACTTTGTGAAGAACGCAGGGGACAAAAGACAGAAACCACCTTCTCAACATTTTGCCCCCAGAGGATTGTTCGTATACAGAAAGACTAGATTGTTTTGTTTACCAAATAAACTTTAATAAAATATTTACTTAATATAAAAATCATTATAACACTTCAGATTTAAAAACAGAGAATTGTTTTTAAAAACAACATAATATAACCTGTTGCATATACAGTGGTGTGAAAAAGTGTTTGCCCCCTTCCTGATTTCTTATTTATTTGCATGTTTGTCACACTGAAATGTTTCAGATCATCAAACAAATTGAAATATTAGACAAAGATAACACAAGTAAACACAAAATGCAGTTTTTAAATGAAGGTTTTTATTATTAAGGGGAAAAAAATCCAAACCTACATGGCCCTGTGTGAAAAAGCGATTTCCCCCTAAACCTAATAACTGGTTGGGCCACCCTTAGCAGCAACAACTGCAATCAAGCGTTTGCGATAACTAGCAATGAGTCTTTTACAGCGCTGTGGAGGAATTTTGGCCCACTTATCTTTGCAGAATTGTTGTAATTCAGCCACATTGGAGGGTTTTCGAGCCTTAACCGCTTTTTTTAAGGTCATGCCACGACATCTCAATCGGATTCAGGTCAGGACTTTGACTAGGCCACTCCAAAGTCTTCATTTTGTTTTTCTTAAGCCATTCAGAGGTGGACTTGCTGGTGTGTTATGGATCATTGTCCTGCTGCAGAACCCAAGTGCGCTTCAGCTTGAGGTCACGAACAGATGGCCGGACATTCTCCCTCAGGATTTTTTGGTAGACAGCAGAATTCATGGTTCCATTTACCACAGCAAGTCTTCCAGGTCCTGAAGCAGCAAAACAGCCCCAGACCATCACACTACCACCACCATATTTTACTGTTGGTATGATGTTCCTTTTCTGAAATGCTGTGATACTTTTACGCCAGATGTAATGGGACACACACCTTCCAAAAAGTTCAACTTTTGTCTCATCAGTCCACAGAGTATTTTCCCAAAAGTCTTGGGGATCATCAAGATGTTTTCTGGCAAAACTGAGACGAGCCTTTATGTTCTTTTTGCTCAGCAGTGGTTTTCGTCTTGGAACTCTGCCATGCAGGCCATTTTTGCCCAGTCTCTTTCTTATGGTGGAGTCATGAACAATGACCTTAACTGAGGCAAGTGAAGCCTGCAGTTCTTTGGATGTTGTTGTGGGGTTTTTTGTGACCTCTTGGATGAGTCGTCGCTGCGCTCTTGGGGTAATTTTGGTCGGCCGGCCACTCCTGGGAAGGTTCACCACTGTTCCATGTTTTCGCCATTTGTGGATAATGGCTCTCACTGTGGTTCGCTGGAGTCCCAAAGCTTTAGAAATGGCTTTATAACCTTTTCCAGACTGATAAATTACTCTGGTTCTCATTTGTTCCTGAATTTGTTTGGATTGCAGCATGATGTCTAGCTTTTGAGGATCTTTTGGTCTACTTCACTTTGTCAGGCAGGTCCTATTTAAGTGATTTCTTGATTGAGAACAGGTGTGGCAGTAATCAGGCCTGTGTGTGGCTAGAGAAATTGAACTCAGCTTTCCAAAGATGTGATAAACCACAGTTGATTTATGTTTTAACAGGGGGGGGCAATCACTTTTTCACACAGGGCCATGTAGGTTTGGAATTTTTTTCCCTTAATAATAAAAACCTTTTCATGTAGGTTTGGATTTTTTTTTCCCTTAATAATAAAAACCTTCATTTAAAAACTGCATTTTGTGTTTACTTGTGTTATCTTTGTCTAATATTTCAATTTGTTTGATGATCTGAAACATTTCAGTGTGACAAACATGCAAATAAATAAGAAATCAGGAAGGGGGCAAACACTTTTTCACACCACTGTATACCATTAGAGCGCCTGCAACAGCCCTGACTAATAAAATGTTTTGTCATTTTTTCAGTTAAATTCGGACAAGGGCAAGAGTTAGTGCCCTGCTGTACGCTGTCCGCCTTAGCCTAGGTCATCGGTACCCCGTTTGCGGAAGGAAAACCGGAGGTCTTTGGGATATAGGGTAACCCTCTTGGTGCGGATTGAACGCAGGTACAGTAGGCGTCTTGAACAACCGGGCTACAGGACAGACAGCAACGCCTGTAATCCAGTATAAACATTTGTTGACACATCTCATTCACCACTCTGGGGAAGGGCGCCTTGCATAACAGCAGCTCTGTAGACCTCTGGTACCGCCGGATCTCAACCAAAGCCGGGCCTGTGGATTGAACCGGCGCCTTTTTTTACCTCTCACCCCTGAGAGGGGAAGCTCTCGGGTAAGGTTTGAAGGGTTTGCCCTTCTTTTTTATGCGCAGTCGGCTTGCTCCTGACTTGCTGCACTTAAAAAACAATAACGTGCTGTCTTTCCAGATGTTACCAGATGGTTACTTTGTTGTATTCCCTGCATCTGACAATGCACCACTTAAGCTACAAAATGAAATGTTACAGTCCTGTAACTTATTGATTTTCCAGGCAAGAACGCTGACAGAAGGGCATTACCAAAATTAAAGTTAAGACCAGAAGTTAGACGTTCATCATTACTTGCTTATCTCAATACAAGCACTGTCTAGTAACGGATAACGACTGCTGAACACGGTTCTACCAGTTGGTGAACACATGGACTACTCCAGTTATATGCATAATTTCATCATTTCCCTGCCTAGACACATTGTACAATACTCAACTGGAGATATCCATATTGCACCATGGAGTATGTTTTAAATCATTCTCTGTAATGCCACAACGGTGTGATGTGGCACATAATATTTTACACAACTACTACACTTTTTCTTCCATTGTGTATACCTGAACTAATATTATAAATATGTGCTAACATACTGTATCTTTATTTGGCATACTATAATTCTTTATTATAATGGTGTAAAAATGTGGCTTGCCAGTCAGCTGGGTGTGAAATCATTTGTTGAAACGTATTCTAGCTATTACTCATCATTTTATAAAAAAGGAGAAAACATTCGAACAAAAACATTGTTCTTACATATCATTAGACATACTGTCAATCAAAAGTGGCAAATTGTTTTTCTTCAAGATTACTGTACGTTCGGGTGCATTTTTCTTGTCTCAGAAAACGATGGACTGTTGGAGAGTTTCTGCGCAGTTGTCACGAATATATGCAAATTATATTTAAAAAGTATTTATGAGCATGTTCTCGCATTGCTTGATATTGAAAAAAAAACATTACATTAAAAAGAAATGTAATATCTGTTTGTGGCCCCCTCCCTGTTAAATGTTCAAGAATATGAATATGGTTCTGGGCATTTAGAATCTGCACACAGACATCTACATTCATTTGTGAGCCTTTAGGAGTCTGTTTATTGGGAGAAAATTTCTTTTAAATAATGGTGCGGTAGTGGTTTCACGATTCCGTTCCAGGTTTTCTCTCTTTCCCTCAAGCGTCCATTAAAGAGCCGAGTCGACTCGAGACTATAGGTCTTGTCTGGGAGAGGGGCTGCCTTGAAGAGACTGGGTATTGGGAGAATTTACGTTTTTTATCAATGGTTTTTACTCACATTTTGGCTGTATGTTCGGTCTTATTGCAAGAATCACCTTAGTTACACAGTATCGCAGGTTTGCATTCATGTATTATTTTATCCAAGTGGTGCTGCCAACTATATTTGAAAAGGAAAAAAAATACAAGGATCAACCGTATCTTGCAAGACGGGAGTATTATTAGCAATACAGGCAGTGCAGCTGCCCTTCTGGTATGTAACTTATTTGATCTCTCTTTTCTAACAAAACAAAAAAAATAAGTACAAAGCGTATGTCACAATTCACAACAACTCCGTATGGCTGTCAGAACGGCTTAAGGTTTAGTTTCAAGTACAGGAACTGTACCACGCAGTGCCTCAGATGTCAGACGTGGTGCTGAGAAACTTGTGAACTGCAACGGCGTGAAACCCTCTCCAAAAGTTGTCTATGCGCAGAATCGCTGGACTTAAATACTGTCGAAGGAAAACCTGTTTTAACCGCTTGTTAGTGTTCTAAAAGTGAGTTTATCGAACAAAAAAGAATAGTTGGACGTAAAGTCTTCTAGTACACGAGGCACAGTTTCGTACTTGACGTCAGCTGAATGTTCCTATTTATACAGGGGTCGAGCGTGTCTTTTCTTCACGGGTCAGCGCTCTGACAGGGTGTTCAGCGTTGTGACCGTTTGGAGGGTGAATACCCACATTACACGGTCCATCTCCATTCCGTTTCTTAAAGCAACATGCACACTCTGCCTGCTGCATTATATTGTCTCTGTAGCCCTGGTTTGTACAAATGTTAAGACGAATATAAATAATTCCTATTTAAAGTGAGATTGGTTTTGTAGCGCTTACGAAACGTGGAGGATTCATGATAAAATTTAATTAAATGTATAACTTTTCTACAATTCAAAAGGTAGGCAATTAAAAGGTTGCGATCACCTAGTTTAAGTTATAGTTCTCTTTGCTGATCGAAAAAGCTGAAACGTCTAAATACGTACGCATTATCGATAGAGTTTAAGAGTAAAGCCCATAGCTTTAATTAATAAAATAATCTGCAGTATTTCCTTCATATGTGTTAAACAAAAGCTAAGGAAGCAAAATATTTAATGTTGACTATTAGTAGTTCTTGCTGTCAGTTAATATTGCAGTTGAAATGCAGTGAACTCCGTTTTGAAAATGACAATGTATATTTCACACTTCTGACATTTTGTGCAACAGAAGTGGATGTTAATGGACAGAAACAAGGTGAATGTGAGTGTGTTAATACGTATATGTGTTTGTGAACACATACTGTTTTGTATTAAGTTAGTCCAAACACACATTCTCTTAAACCACTTTTTTTTTGCATTCTTTCCTCCAGAATTCTCACCAAAGTGCAGAGATGAAACAGGCCCTGTAATTTCAGAGAAAAAATCCAACCTGGGAAGCTAAACCGGACTCTTGAAATCATATCTAATTTCATGCTCATGCCTGCTTTCTCATTAAATCGTCTTTCCTTTCTCCCGAAGTCCAGCTATGCCTCGTTCCACCAAATCCACCAAGAAAGCGCCCCCTAGAGGCCAAGCTAGCAATGGGAAAAAGAAAAACATTCTCGCTGCCAGAAGACAGACTTTTAACTCTAACAAGACGAGGGGAAAGCCCTTGAAGAGAAAGACAGAGGATGCTGAGAGGTCTAAAAATATCAGCCGGAAAAGACAGCAGACCGCCAAGGAGCTAAGAAGTGCTAAGGTTAGCAAGTCTGGCAGTGGAGGCTCACGAGGATCCCAGAACAGCATTAAGAATGCCTCTCGTGTAATAGGATCAATGAAGCTTAGGCAACAGGGTAATTCCCTGCCTCAGCAAGCTTTGTCTGAAGACTCTCCCAGCCGCAGAAAGTCTCTTCGAGGCATACCACTCTCCCAAAGCCTGCCTCAAGCTCCTCAGCCGAACAGAAACACACAGACGTCAGACTCTAGGTGCCGTCTCCCAGCAAGGCCAAGTCCAGAGCACAGGAGCACAGGAGCTCCTGAAGACGTCCCAGACCCACACCATCCCATTGAGCTTGGTAAGGAAGATGCCACGGGGCAGGACGTGTCGAGCCCCAGCTCCGGGGACTGCTCTGTCAGTAAAGACCCAGGTCAAATAGAAACGGAAGTGACAGAGAGAGAATCTGTCGAAACGTTGCCTTCTATGGTCAAGGAAACAGAGCCTGTGTCGAGCTCCCAGAGCCAAGAAACCAAACTGAGCCATGTGGATCTTGAGCCCCCCAAATCGCCAAATTCCGACAGTACTGTAATACCGCATTCTTGTACAACGAACCTTAACGAGGCCTTGAATTTAGGCACTGACTTGTACCAAATGAAATCGGCTGATTCTGCCACGAGTGTTTCAGACCCTTTAAAAAATGCTGAAGATAATAATGTAGTAGCCGAGAACCAACGAGAGGTTTCTTCCAGTTTGGGTCCTGGACTGGACATGGAACCTGAACCCGATGCAATCAACCCAAAGTCGCCTGATGTCTCCATTCCTTCTTGGAACGTTCTCAAGGAACATCTGCAGGGCTGTGTGCTTGAGGTTTCCACAGCCCACGCGCTACCAAGCACCGTTTTGTCAGTTTCAGGGCCTCCATGTAAAGAGGACACCAAAGAATGTGCTAGAAGTCCAGAGCCAAGACAGGAGCTGATTGCAGCTTCTAAGACCCCAGTGCCACATTGCAACATCATTGCAGATATTTCAGAGTCGGCGACGGCTCTGGATTCAGGATTTAGAACAGATGTTAGCACAGACGATAAATCCCTCTACAGCTCAGAAAGCAATCCCCCATTTGATATGGGCCAAGAGCTGCAGTGCTTAGATCTGACCACACCTGGGGTGTCGACCTCTCGGCCCAGTTCCGAGGTCGGTAGCCAGTATGTGTCGTCCGACCAGGAGAAGAGGGACAAGAAGAAAAGGAGGCGCTGTGGAGTCTGTGAGCCATGCCTTAGGAAGATCAACTGTGGGGAGTGCAGCTGCTGCCGGAACCGCAAGACAGGCCACCAGATCTGCAAGCTGAGAAAATGCATGGAGCTGAGGAAGAAGCCATCTTTGTTCTCAAGTTCTCAGGTAAGACAGTCCTTGGGGATTTACCGTATGTCAGTAAGAACTGGCGAAGCTGACGCTGTGTGCTGCAATTCCAATGATCCTCTAAAAACCAAACATTAAAGTATTAATTTCCTCAGCCATTGTGGAAGCTTCTTGTGCACATTTCAATATTTTACCAGTATCTACAATTTCAAACAATACTGAACATTAAAATAAACCGTTCTATGCTTGCATCTTTTTTAGAAAAATAAAATTTGGAGCTTGGGTATTGAATAAATGTTTTTTTTTACATCCGTTTGATTAATTGAACATAACTGCAGTACACTCTACTGACTCTTACTGTTGCATACGCACTAAATCACTTCACTCATAGGAGAATTGATTAGGCACAGGTGTTAAGGTGATTTAGCCTATTGAATATCAATCCTGCTGAAAATCAAAAAGACAACACACAAATGAACCATTAATCCCTGCTTATCAAGAAAATAATGCCATTGATGTGTTAGAGCAGTACCGCAGATGGCCTTGCCAGTGGAGTCAAGTCCTCTTTAACGACGAATCAAGGTTTTTGTGAAGACCACATGATGCTACAGTGAACAGTGTAGATGTGCAGAAAAATATACAGTTCGTGTGTGATGAACCATTCGTGCAAAGCGGAAGTGTGATGGGCTGAGTATAAGTATCTAGTTGTTTGAAAGCTCCACTTGTAGTGATTGATAGCAGCCTGTTTGCACGGTGCTCCTTCAAGATCAAGTTCT